>NC_041377.1:1157500-1267500 GCF_900634415.1 Cottoperca gobio | reverse complement strand
CAGCAGAGAAGCCCATCAGCTCTGTGTTGCAGGGGACACGTGCAATCGCTGCACAAAGATAGTAATGTCACAGTCACTCACATGGGGCATTGATCATCGACGCTTGTTGGGTCAATGATACAGTCCACATAAAGTCTATGTGTGTGTGTGTGTGTGTGTGTGTGTGTAGGGGGGGTTGATTACTGCCACGTCTGTCATTATTTCATCCAGACATTTCATTATCTGTTTATCGACTCTGCGTTAGAATTTAGCCTCAGCGTTGCAGTGCTTCACTAGTTTACCAACTTACAGGTTTTCATGTTAACCAACTTGGAAGCTGAATTGCCGTCTAGATCCCAAAACAAAACCCAGAGAGTTATCTTCGGATAACATTTAAACACTAACAAACAAGCAACAAATAAAGAAGCTCTCTTGTCCAACTCGAAAGCATACTTCCCTCCTCGATCACTTGGGGTTTCCCCCCTTTAACTTCTATCAAAAAAATAAAGGTCAGTTCGCCAGCTGACTCCAACAAGGCTGCACAAACCTGAAGCAAGGAAGTGCACACAATACATCGGGCCCTGACCCCCCTCACATAGACCAAAACTATCCTGAGGAACACTGAAGTGGCTCGTTCTGCCCGGCACCACCCACCATCTCAACATCCTCTTCCCTCCGGGTGTCTGCATGCTCAGCCAGCCATCCTAATAAGTGAGAACTGGCCAAGGAGCCGTCCCCGGTGGGCGTCTTGCACTGTCTACTCCTGCATTATAGGGGGGGGGGGATGTGAGATTCTTTGTCCTTGTGCTGTTTGAGTCACTAAGTGCTGTCTCACTTCATTACAATGCAGCTGTAGGTGTCTTGCCAAGATACGTTCTTAGTGCATGTGAGGGTATGGAAGGAATGATCGTCAATTAAAGAGCCGAGGGGTCGAGATAAGAAATGACAAAGTATGAAAGTTTTCTGGGTGTGTTTACAATGTACTCCTCACACACACACACACACACACACACACACACACACTCGCTTGACAGCGTATGAGTTGCACCTCGCTTAATCTAATCTAATCCTGCAATAAATCCTCCCTTCGTGGATGTTATAATGCATTTTGTGGACAAAATAATAGAATGAGGGAGTTAGTTTTAAGCAATGGCATGCTGGGTTGCTTATTTCAGCGTGTGCTTCATTAGTGGGCAGAGGTTTGAAGAGTTTCCCTCTGGCATGTTGGTTTAAGCTCCATTTTGACTGTTAATATCAGAGTTACTTCATCATAATGGAGAGGCTTACTGTATCTCTCACAGAAGTGTGTCACTGTGTTTGTACAGGAAGTAGAAAGTATTGATTTCAGACTAAAAAACATCGTCAGATTGGAATGAATCCAGCTTTAAGGTTGAGTTTCTTTTGACAATCAAGCCGTGATTCTTTGTCCATTGAGCCATTTAACCAACCAATTAGTTATTTCTGCCTCCAGAGCATCTGTGCTTCCAAAAAACTGAGTTTCCCTTAATGAGTCCTTCACCGATACACCTCGGCTTCAAGGACAAAAGCATTAATATGCATAAAGTGTTCATAAATAGAGACTTGGGACTAGGTGTTCCCTGAACGGGCTGCAGTAACCTCATAATCACCTGTAATTCATCCCTTCTGAGACTGAGTGTGGTATTGCGTGTGCGCCATCGGTGTCTGTAACAAGTGTGCCGTGGCACTGGAAATACTCGTTCCGCCACATTAATCGCAAAATCTACGGGGTTGTTGTTACGGCAGTGAGGAGTTGTGTTGGGGAAATCAATTCTGAGTTACACTGTGTTTGGACATAAGCCCAGTCAAAGTTCTTATGTTCAAGTTTAATTGCGTGATGTAATGTTGAGCGATAAGCAGGGCTGTGTGTAAGGGAAGGGAGGTTTCAGTGTGTGTGTGTGTGTGTAGTCTTCTATCCTTGAGAGGTTTCCTTTAGACCTCGCCAGAGAGAATACCTTGGGAGTGTGAGGACATTTTGTGTTTATCTCCTAAAGCAGACGGATGATGGCCGAAGACAACATGCAGATTCATTTAAGTGCAGGGTTACCATTTTAGAATAATAATTATTCAGTAGTATTGTCATATCATCTCTAATTTCTGCTTTAAAAGTTTTTATCCTGCACAACAACGTCCTTTTGGAAGCAATAATCCGGTTAAGATGAAAATAACGGCGGCAGCAGAAGAAGAAGGCGCTCTGCCAGCTCTGCCACCTCGTTGTGGTGCCGAAGTTTGGAAGACTCTTGCGAGGGGAATGAGACTTCCTGATGTCACCCGTGACCCAGGTCATCTCTAAACCCAGAGCTGTAATGACCTTCCTCCACAGGCACGGCGCCGTGGCTTCAAATTAAGAAGCCATAACAGGCCCATAAATTTAAAAGGGTTCTGCTGAGAATAGTACGAAGGTTTGATCCTCTTTGATTGTTTAACGTGTTTTCTGTGGCACTTGGTAAAGCCAACACACGTTGAAGAAACAAGAGAAGCAATGAATGAGTCGTCCCCCCCCCCCCCTTTTCTTTAAATGAAATAAATGACGGTTTCATATCCTCACAACCCCAACCAACTATGACTGCACTCCCACGCACTGCAATGAAGGTAATGTTCCCATAATTGCCCCCGAATCTTTGCACTGGTTTTGGTCACCATGGCAACACGATCAAATGTGCTCAGTGCAGAAGAGAACTGTTCTTTACAAAACTTTATTTATTTTAAATACTGGTTTATTTACAATTACAATTAAAATTACGCAAAAGCCAACAACTCAGCGGAGATGAATCTCGCAGATGATAATTGACTGATTCTGTATTTAACACGTAATTCACGTTAAACTTCTTGCAAAGTTGCCAGTTTATTAGGTACACCTGATGCAGTCTGACCCAACAGCTCTGCATAAGTTATATTAAGAGATGTTTCCAATATTTTTGAGTACTCACTTTAGTTGTAGCCAGCTCTTTTCTCCAGATGAGCACTAATTGCGCTCACTGACATGAGTAAATACTATTATGTCTGATCAAAAATGGGTATAATGTTTGTTTATTGATAAAAATCAATAAAAGATTATTAAAAAAAAACAAATAAATAGGCAGTGTGTGTGTGTGTGTAGGCTAAATTGGCGCAAGTGTGTTGGTATGTGTATACATTGCTGTATGTAATAGCGAATAAACAAACAAATAGACGTAACACTACTATCGCCCGTCGCAACTACAAGAAATCATTTCTACTCGACACAAGTTTGATTTTTCCACCACGGCTGCCATTGATTTGCCCAAAGACCCTGAACAAACACGCTGTAAAGTGGACAAACAATAAATCCCTGCAGGAGACCCCTCAGGTCACACTGTGGGTCAGTGTGTGATTCTGAGTCAATTACACACACACTGCTTTGAGATACAGTCACTTGACAACAAGGGGTTAACGTGCCTGCGTCTGCATGTGATGATAAAGTAAAAGCATGTGACCAAACAGAGCAGGAAAGCTGCTCATGTGTAAAACAGATACAAGTACACGAGGAACTGTTTCCGCAGGGCTCAGTGTTTATGTGCCGCTCGATGTCCATAGTTTGCCTCGTCAGCTTAGTTTGTGTATTTGTTGTTGTGGAGCGGTGACTTCCTGCTGCGGAGGTTTGAAACCATCCTGCACCTTTACTCCATGTTTCACTTGTTCATGATGCAAGTATCAGTTTCAGTAAGCGACCCCTTCATGACCTTTGTCATACGTGATGTACTTTCAATATCATTTTAAAACTGGAGACATACTATAGATGGTCTTATACCGACTGGGTTATTTATGTTGTTGTCTCTATAGCAAGTCAGCTGTATAAGTAAGGATTCAAAGTTGTAATTGTAAATTAACAGAAATGAGAAATGAAATGTTAAGTTTAAATCCCTAACTTACAACATTTGATTTTTAACGACAGATATATTACTCGAATGATGACCTGTTTAACTTCCTGTCAAACACCAGAATGCAAACAGTAACCACGGAGTGAATGGTACATGAGATCTCGTTTAGTTTTTTACCACGAGTCAGCCTTTTCTTTTCACAGAAAGCATTTTCAAAGCATAAACTGAGCAGGATTAACAATACTATTGTTAGCAGGTTGCCATGTTAACTGTCGATATGTGGTGAAATTGACCTTTCTCTTTCAACATAATTACTTTGCTTCTTCGTCACACCGGGTCCTTTGTGAGGGTAATAGTTTCATTATGGAGGAATCCATTCTGCACCTCAGCCGGCTCATTCAACAGGATGCTTTGCCCTCACATGTCGCTCCATTTGTCAGTCCTGCAGCCTGCTTCTCTCGACTCGCTGTTCTAATTCCTACCTTCTCATCTCTTTGTAGTTTCTTGAAGTGCCTTCCTCGTTTGATTAAGGGAAAAAAAAGCACTGGGTTTGTTTTTTCTTTCCTTGCGAGACATGTTGTTATGGAGCAGATTCCTCCAGATTTAATCAAATGTGTTGTTTTTCACTTTATAACAACCCATGTAAGCATTTTCTGGGGGACCAACTGCAGTTTTGAGGTCTGATTTGATCCATTTGGATGACATGAAAACACCACATCCAGGCTTTAATTGTCATAAAGTAGCCAGCTGAGAATTTCTTCCTTTTTATTTGGTAAAAGCGATAATTTCCTGTGTTAAAATGAGTCACTTAATCATAAACTCTTCTGATTGCCGACTGCCTTGTTGTTACGAATGATTGAGTCCTTTCTTTATCTTTTTCGTGTCCTTGAAGTGGAACAATTGTGGAAGTAAACACAATTATTTCCTCTTTTTTTATGTGCCTTGTTGAAGCGGTCCAGCAAAGAAAAACAGTGTTGACCCGTGGTGTGTGCGGTGTCCAAAGCAGCCTCTCCAGAACGTCTGTGCTGGAATAATTTGTTGCTTTTCAAACAACGTAACTGCAGCAATCACACATACACAGAATCCAGTGGCTGTCAAAGTGTGGGTGATATTTATGAAACAATTTAGCTCCTGCACAGCCGGGGAATATCTCAGGCTTCCATTACGAGTGCAGATGACTCAATTGGGCCGGAGTTCAGTTCGGCAATTCCGGTTCAACTAGATGTATGACAGATGGTGTCCTTTAGGGCTGAAGAGCACAATGACAGCCAGTCAATAAAAGACCATGAGGGAGATTACAGTGAGATACTTCGCAGGGCATTTCCTTAAAAAATGTCCAGCACTTGCTCATCATTCTCTTTAATTCTACCGAAAGCCCCGTTTCAACTCTGTATACTTTAATACACATTCATACTCGACCACTACTGATAAAAAAGCTGCGTTCCCATGAAGCGCTGTATGCCTGGGATGGATTGAGCCCACGTGGCGATAAGGGGTGTGATTATTCATTTGTGTCAGAGATCTAGTGCCTGGAGATAAGACGGGCCCTCTGCAACAATGGAGGGCCTCAGAGAGGGTAGATAATCGAGCCACTGACCCCCGTAGTATGCTAGACTCCACCACTCGCCTGCTTCCTCTGTTTTCTTTCAGTGGGCTTATCTGCTGGGAATAGCACAGCGTTGCGTGCCTATCTTACTGTACCAGCTTGGCAGCGTTCCTACACGGCGATGTCAGTCCCCAAGGTACAAAAGCCTCTGTACGGCTTAAGAGTTTGTTTGGAGAAAGCGAGGGGGAGCGGGGAGCACAGGGGGAGGATGGAGGGGATAATCTGGCACATGGTTCATGTTTAAGGCCTGTGGATCTGGAAATGAGAAGGAGCGGACAAGACTTGTCATATTTTCTTTCCAAATTCTGGTTCTGGGTCTGTGAGGAAAAATATCTTGGAAATTAATTAAATTTCCCGTACACTCCACAGTACATGAATAATCAGCGACTGTTTACATGGCCAATTAATTTCCTTTGCTAGTTAATTGATATGTTTTCAGTGGCTCTAAACTCTAATTAGTCTGTTTGTTGGTTGGTTCACCACTTTGGTCCGGACTAACATATCTCAACAACTACTGGATGGGTTGCCATTGAATCTGGTGCAGACATTCATGGTCCCCAGAGGATAAAATCCAATGACTGTAGTGATCCCCTGACTTTTCCTCCAGCGCCAGCAGCTGGTGGACATTAGTGGACAACCACGGGAAGGATTGCCATGAAGTGCATACATTCATATCCCCCCGAGGTTACTTTTCATCTTGTGCCAACATCAAGTAAAACATTTTATTTGGCTTATACTTTGGTTTACGACCAAATACCCACAATACCACTGACATCGGCCTCAACTGTACTTTGAGCTAAGAGCTATTTAGCCATTATTAGCACGCTACCACACTAAACAATGTAGGTGTAAAGTGTATCTGCATCAGCATGTTTATTGATTGTCTGTTTGTGTCAATTGTCAATTCAATTAACTTAATAATCGTCCCAACAAATGATCAGCGTTAACGTCGAGAAGCTAATGTTGGCCATCTGTACTTCAGAAATGACTCATGTCTGCACTAGTCACGATGGCACAGTAGCCACTTGACATATAATGGTTTCAAATTATGTCTAAGAAAATATATTATACACTCTATAAAATATATTCAGAGTGCAGTCGTCAAATAATGCTAATAGTGCGGCACTGTGGCCCGTTTTGTTGTATTGTTTCTGCATTTATTCCTCTTAAGTGCAACAAAAATGCAAAGAGACCCCAACACCAAAAGTGAATAACCTACTTCAACAAGTTGTTACTTTTGACATCTCCGAGTCCTCAGACGGGCATCACAGCACCTGCTCAGCGCTGGCTGATTTTAGTAACATTAATATAAATCCAACCCACCTGGAGGCAAAGTCAGTCAGTGAAGCTACTGAAGGGACCCAGCTGAGTGGTCTAATCACATGCTTGAGGAACTACTTCCATCCAAAGAAAACAGCCTTATAAATGACCTTTCATGTTGTTGTTTTGTTGAAAGTGTTTAAGTGTTGCACCAAGCTGAAGATGCCATAGTTTCGACGCTCTGTGCAGTAAATCTCACAGATGACACGTTCAGCATACAGATAGCCTCATTAGAGTCTGATTTATGTCAGTGTGGGGGAACCTTGGCTACGGATAAGTGAAAGGTTTTATGTGGTGACGAGAACAGGGAAAGTAAAAGTTGAATTTTGTGAAGAGAAAAAGAAGAGGAGCAAAAAGAGTACCAGCATGTTTAAAACAGACACAGAAGGGCATCAAACAGCACACAATAGGGGACTGTACGAATTGATATTTCTAAAACTCAATTTTCTACAAAAGAGCTTAGATATTGCTACTGATGGACAGTTCTTTTGTGCACAATTTATTTTGAAATTGGCAAGTCTCTAAGAAATAAAAAGGCTGCTAGCCTCAGCCTACAACCGGCGCTTTTATTAGCACACAGCAGACTGGAATAGAGCCTGAAGTTAGCGCCCCCTATGTTTGCTACTGAATCAAGAAATCGATTTTGACTGTAATCGTAAAATACCCAAAGATTCACACCCCTAGTACACAGCATACAAAACAGTGACACAGTTTTACAGATCAGGGTTGGGCTCAGGGTTTGATAGAGGGTAGACGCAGCTGGGAGCAAAGATTTCTGCATGCAGCATACAAAATACCATCTGTACCACTTCCGGCACCCTGAGGGGAATCCTATACTAAAGCTACTTGCCATGTACAGGTAATAATCTGCATGTGTGACACTGCTGCCTTGGTAATATATGGATGCTCATAATTAATGCAGTTTTAGCTAATCTGCTTGCACTTGCATTCTATCTGCATAATAATTTACACTTCATACAATCTGGAACCAGAACTAAAAAGTATCACGTCTCTGTGAAATACTCAAATAAGTATGTCATCCATGTTATTCCTAAACCACTTGGTGATTTTGTTTAATATACGCAAATGTCAAGCTCGGCTCGGAGTGACCCAGCTAAGGGCTGTGCTTGCCATTCACAGGAAAGATCACATGCATGCTTAATCAGGTGTGAGTATCACCAAACAAAGAGGCAACATCATCTCAGCTCCTGGCCTTGGGCCCGTGTTCTGGTCAATTAGCGAATTAGAAGTGTCAGACGGGGTCGTTTTGCTCCGCTCATTTATTCATAAGTCTCTCTGGAGCCCGTGGGTCTGGATTAAGAGGCCGCTGGCGATGGCTGTTGTTGACTCTTATATATCTGTCGCACATTTATACAGTTATCCTGCAGGACGGCACTCATTTTGCTCCAGCTGCTGGTCTGAAATGTTATTCTCTGAGGCTACACTGGCCGCCACACTCTTCAGCGAGAGCCTCTCAGCTTTGAAAACATGCTGCTGCTGCTCTCCCCAGTGAGCCGGCCTCTTCACCTTCACCACGTCAGTTGGTAGTGCGGCTCACACTATGTAGCGCTCGACACTATTATGGCGATCGTAAACTAACCAAATGTTAAAACAGTCTTAAATATAACTGAATACATCAAAAAAGATATATTGTTAATGAAAACGCTGCTAGCTAAACAAACTGAGCACTAGCCTTTTCAGCTAGCTACTTAGCTAAAGCTAACGTTTTGTTATGAAACTAAACCAGCCAGTGCATGTATTATTAATCTGCCATATACTTTATGCTGCTGTAGCATCACTCAGTAGTTAAAGCAGTTTAGCCAACAAGCTAACACTTACCTAGCTAACTAGCTAGCTAATATAGGTATACCTGATATTGCTGATGTATCATTATTGGAAACTTGCTGCCTAATTGTTTTGTGCATAAAAGTGTCACTCTCAACACTGCATACATTTATATACAGCACACAGGAACATGAATAACAATGGTTTATGTAACTATACTAATGTGAAATCAGGATGTTACTCATAACTGTTGCATCAGTCTTGATGTAAACATACTTATTAACGGACTACATGTTAGCAAATCTTACAAATATTGAGTTAAGTTGAACAAAGTTGAAAGAAACTAAAGCAATTTGGCGATTAAAACCCCTTCAGTGGATGTCTGGCCTAAAGCACCAGGAAGAAAAACCAGAGACAGCCTTGCATTGCAATCCTTGAACATCTCTGATAGGTAACTTCAAACGGTCCTTATTTTAACTTGGAAAAGATAAAGTACCCAGGAGATTTAGCATCTCCACAAACTATTTCTGGTGCATTCCCTGAAGGAAAGCAGCCCTGTCTCTCCATAATTCAAGACCTGACTTTAAAAAAAGACGTGACACACAGGGATACACAAACACACTCACACACACACTTTCTCTGATTGCCATGACAGCTTAAGGAAGCTGAAGATGGAAATGTGGTGATGGTGGAAAGACGGTATGTAAGAGATCTTACAACTTGCATGTAATATCGTATGTAATGTGGTGATGTGAGATGAATGAATTTAACTCTCATGGCAAAAAATATCTTTACCTGCAAAACTAACGACATCATCGACAGCTGTAGTTTGTGTTTAGTCCTGATAAACTTGGCATGCTAACACGCTAACCTAAAGATCGCAAACATGCTAATCATTCATGCTAAACATCAGCATGTTAGCATTGCCATTGTGGCTATATGTGAGCATGCTGACGCTCTCCTTTTGAAAAATTGACAACTGAATCTAGAAAAACTTTGAAGCCGGTTAAACTTTCCTTCAAATTCGAGTTTTTCAGTGAATTAACAATTAAATCTGTGGTAATATCGGAAACTTTGGCAGAGATTACTATTTTATTGAAAGACAGACCTTCATCACAGTCAGTCTGCCTCGAGACAAAGCATCACGTCAAGTTTCCTTTGTCAGATACTATCTTCTCTTTCTATCTTTATTAGAAATGTGACATGAGCTAATTTACCTCTCCCTATCGGCCGGCTCCCACTGAAACTTTTGATGGCTTTATTCATCAGCGTCTATTATGCGCTGGATTTAAATTGGACACCGATATGCTCATCAGTCTCTTTTCATCAGCCCTGACATGTTGACTTAGACATCGCCGAGCGGTGCCTGCCGATGCATGTCCGGCGTGCATTTCAGATGAGACGGACGAGGTGCGGCCCTGTAGTCCTGACTACAGTGTTACACACTCCTCTGCGCTCAGTGTTGGCAACGTCTCTCCAACTGCAATCTGCATCACACTCTGTAATGAGTCAACACACTTTGCATCCAATATGAGCTGCATTAAATGCCACTAGACTCCCCCACACATGATAACACACACACACACGTTCTGCCATCTGGCCTCTAATGTGTCTTTACACACGTTTCAACGTTCGACCATTCACACACGTCACACACTCACAAGGCTGCGTAATGTATCTTCTTCACGCTGACTTCTTTTCCCAGAGTAACTGATTCATGAATAATCTTTAAAGGTGCATTGACTGATGTTTTGCCTACTTAAAGGGGGCTGTAAACACAACAATGATGGTGATCTTAAAGGCAAACTATTTTCTATTTGCATAACCAACAGATAGGGAGCAACATTAGCATCAATTTAGAGTCGTGTTTGTGTCCACGTAATGAATGTCGTCCAATATTCACTGTGTGTTATCTCACGAGGAAAACATGTGGTACCCAGCATGAGTTGGGTGCCAAACAGCTGCAGCTGAATATAATTATCTGTGGGTTTATTACTACACATAGTCATTTGGTCCACATTGAACATAAAAACATTGATTATAGACAGGTGGGAAAACTCCATTTCACCTTCTAAGAGCCAAAGGTGACATCTTAAAATACGACTGACAGTCCAAAATGCAAAGGAAAGCCAGAAGATCTTCATATTTGAGAAGCTGCACCCAACAGAACAATTAATACATACTCAATACTTAATTGACAATGTCTCCAAATTATCCATGGTGGATAAGTTATGGGGCTGTAACTATAGGAGGCGCAATTTGTTGATTTAGGCGGTTGGACTGGTGTATCTTTACATAAAAACCTTCCTTATTGCAGCTTTACCCCCGCGGTGTAGGTGACATTTATATCATTCTAAATACCCTTCCTGTCACCCATCCCTTTAAACCATCAAGTTAACTGATTGGTGTGATTTTGTGGGGCGATAAGACATATTTTGATCAGATCTCTAATGGAGTGTGAACAATAAGCTCTCCCTTGTGGCCATCCCCCTGGCAGTGAGTGTTTACTGCCTTGTTTATTTCTCTTGGCTGCTGATCTCCCAGCAATTGGCCCACAAGGTACACTTCAGGCCGGGACACATTCCAGCCAATTGGAAACTCGGGCTCAGATTCTCTGATGCAGTCTAGTCTGTCTTCTCTTACATTATGTTTCACTGAGTCTGGTAGTATATAGGGGAGTTTTTAAGAGCGACAAGGAAGTATAGTGGGTCTATTTTCCAGACAGTTGAACACACTGCATTTTGGCCGCAGGACAGAATTCAGGTTATGGAGTTGAAGTACAATAGATCAAGTTTGGTTCCAGTTAAGAAGCGTCGGACATTCCTCATGTGACTAAACTCGAGCAGATGACAACATGTCCACAGGAGCTTTATAAGCGAAGATGTATGTTGATGATGAATTACTGATTAATTATGTAACGCTTCACACTACATGTACAAGTGTAAAGACTGAAAAGGCCATTAGCAATTGATGCTTAGGTATTCAGGTGAAAAAGCTTTTGAATAGAAAACAAACAGAAAAGAGAATTAATATACACATTTGTCATTTCCAAATATTTCTATTTCATCAAGCATTAGAACCTTAATTAATTAGCAAATGCACTCCCACTAAATGAAAATAACTAATGCACAGCTGCTGCCATTATTTCACCAAGTAAATCTGTACTTCTAACGGCATTTTAACTTTAAGTACTTCATCATTTATTATTAAATACAATTATGCAGTCATTTTTAAATCACAAACAATATAAGTAAACAAGCCGTTCTGCAAACTTGTACAACATCAGTTCACCGAGCCCCACACACACACACACACACACACACACACACACACACACACACACACACACACACACACACACACACACACACACACACACACACACACACACACACACACACACACACACACACACAAGCACGCTACCGATCATGTCATAAATCCAGCGTCAATCAAACGAGTAGCGGCAGGTAAACAGTCTCTCAAGCTAAAAAGTTCAGCGTCTTACCGGCTGCCTCTTCGGTCTCGATTGATATTTCGGCCCTGCACAATCTCGCTCCGCATTTCGACATAGTCAGGAAAACAACATCCTCTCCATAACGCCATAACGCCAAGCGCCGCTCTTTTAAATGGGAAACACTCAGGCAGATTGGTTGCATCCGGCTTGTCCTATCACTGGACAGCTTCAGTTTGACTTGACACATTTTCTGATTAGGAAGTTAGACCATCCTTCATTTAGTTGTAAACTGTCGAGTCCGTTTATTGGTGGACCAAAGAACTGTTGTCAAATAGGAAGTCAAGCTTAGTTCTCTTGGTAGTATTCTTAAAGTTATTTAAAGACACAGTCTAGTAAAAAGACTGTTATTCACAGAAAGTAATTATGTTTACTGTAGGTTCACTTCAGCCTGAGGCTTTGTACTGCACGTGAGCCTTTAGAATTATGGTGCTGACCTGTATCATCCTGATTGGATGAAGTAATTTATATTTAGTTCATAGTATTATGTATGTTATATATTATGAGTCAATGTATGCTCTTAAAACCTTTTGGCTCTCCTTTCATTCAGCCTTAGATCACTTCCACATTCTGACTGATGCATCCAGTGTAACGATCTGCTTGTTCTTTGGTGTCCTGTTTTACGTTGAAGTGTTCACTCCCCCTTGTTATATGTCTAGTGGTACTTCCGGTCTGTGTCTTTACCCTCCCCTTCTGATTGTTAATGTGTTCCTCCTGTGTCTATTTACTCTGCCCTTGTGTTTCTGCCTTTCTCCCCCAGCTGTGTCTTGCTCCCTCGTTTGGTGTCGTTTGGTGTGTATTTATCCGTCTGCCCCAGTGTGTGGGATTGTCATTCATGTTCTGCTTGTGTTCTGCTCGTCCCTGCTCGTCCCCTGATTGGTTTGTGTTTTTTTGTATTTTGTTAACTTCGGCTTTATTTCAACAAAGCTAGCTTTTTGTTAAGACCTCGTCCAGAGTACTGCATTTCGGTCCTCACCTTCACCCCAGCGTGACATCCAGCGCCATTGATGCCGTTTTCACTCAACCCAGAAGTAGCAGATATAATATTTGTGGAGTCCATCCAACTAGAAGTCATTATTGACGACTGTTCTGGCCATTTCCTGGCTCTGGTACAAGAATAAATTGTCCCTGTTCTTAATCCTACCTAATTGGTTTGGGTGTTTTTCCAACCAGGGAAACAACACCACACCGGATGTTTAAAATAATTGGGGATGTGGGTGGTAATTCCGAGGTGTGTAACCAGGCTACTGGGGCTTAAGTCTACAAATATGATTGTTTCTACCTGGAGAGCAGCTCTGCCTCCAGGAAATATTTATATAACTTCATCTCAAACATGTCACTTCTGTACCTGGAGTGAACACTTGCTCTCAGTGGTCATTAACAGCATTTGTATCGTCAGTCTTCCCTATATCCCCTGGTATGCGACCACCTCTCTGACCACCTGCAGCTCTCTGCTTTCTCTACTCGCATTCCTCCCCTCGCCTCCCTTGTCCTCCCTCGCTCCCATAGGAGTGTGCTCACTGTGCGCTGCCATCCATCAGGCTTGTCATCGGTCGCTCCGGGGCGGTTGGCGAGGACTGCGTGGGACTCGGCTCATTTCCCTGCTCTGATTATCCCGGCCTGCTCAGTGGGAACGGGCCCCTGCCACTCGGGCGTTCGCCGCCGCCCCCCAGTCCACCTCCTCCTCTTCGTCTTCCTCTTCTCACTTCTCCTCTGTCTTCCCGTATTAGTTTCCCCTTCAGTCAGTGCAATTATTGCACTCCCACATTTCTTCCTTATCTGGTCACCTCTCCTTCACCTTTCCTCTCTCCCACACACCACAGATCAGCAGCAACGATATATACATATATGTGTGAATACATGATTGCAACGAATATCTCTTTGTGTTTCCCCAGACTGCGGGAAAGCCGGAGTTTCATTAAAAGAGTTTTGTCTGACAGCAAAGGATTCCCCGAATGTGTAACAGCTATTGTCGTTTCATCATAGAAACTGTTAAAGACTCTGCTGATGGATTTTGACAGTTAAATAAGTGTAGTGCAAGGTTCTGCTATGAGCGGCAGCAAAAACATTACAAATCCTTTATTTACGTGAAAGTTGAAATGTCTTAAAGGAAATAATCCTCTGATAGAATTCCTGCATTTCAAATTCAATAGCAGAGTATTTTCTGTAAGAATATGGAAATATCAAAGTCAGATTCTCATGTTTAAGGGATCGTATGCCTGTGAGGGTTTAATGCTCTCTGCTTTACTTTCCAAATGGAAGATTATGAGTTGGTTGCTCTTATAGCGGAAGTATTGGCTTTCCTCCTCAGTTAACCAATAGTTGCTTATGTTGATTTTGGTTGATTAGTGTCGATTTCTCAAGTTAAATGAGCTCCTGTAAAATATGCACTTCAATTTCAGGGAATAGTTTTTTATTAAAACCATTTCTTTGCAGCCCACCACTTCCCCATCCCCACCATGACCAGGGAAATTAAATTGAGAGTCACTTGCTGGTTTTCCAGCACCAGACTAGACTCTGACCTATATGATGTATTAGTGTGTCATCACGATTCACGTAGATGGAGTTTGATTGCTGAAGTCTCAAACTACATACTATAAACTATATTATAAACTTAAAATACAAAAAAAGTAAATAATAATCACAAAACATGAAGCTTTCTGCACCGTTGGTGAACCGAACCAGGCGAGTTTCCTTTTCGACTGCTTCACATTGCCTTGACAGCCGCGGCTCCCTGGAGGCTGCTCCAAAACGCTGCCTCACAAGACGACTAAGGAAGTTCATTTGGCATGGCTGCTCCCAGGCATGAGCTGGCCTACTTTATAGCCCAGTCTGCATAACCAACAGGCCAAACTAGTATGGCCTTTCTCCACCTCTCATCCCGCTAGCCACCATATTTTGAGCCCCCAGAAGAGGCTTGGAAGATCCACAGAGGGGCTGCATCAGGTAAAGCATGTCCTCGCTGGTCCATTTAAACTCAGCTGAAGTCATGACCCCATCTGTGGCTGAATCGAAAGCCTTCCAAACACGCACATGGGCACAGCAGGCGACAGTGGTCATTTGGGGCACTTGGATGGATGTCTATGGCCCAAATAGGCATTGAGAGGAATCATGCATCAGTGCATTAAATGACCATCTGCAAGCAGATTGTCAGTAAAACAGACATTCAGTTATTTAACCTCATAATCATGCAGGAAAAATTATTTGCAAGAGTAAAAGAAATGGCACAAACCACAATTTATATTTGCATCTTACATCTTCTTTTAGTTTGAACACAGAACCTTCCTGACCACATCACGTCCCTCACACAACATAGAAAAACTAACAACTATATGCTCTCTGTCTATGATTTCTGTCACTGAGTGCAACACTATGCCTTCGTATTTGAAGTCATTTCGTCTCGATGCTCTCTGGCTTTTTGAGACTTCAAAAGAAAATGCTGAAGTAAGAGCGTTGGTATCAAATGCTTCACCAGATTTGTAACATCATTAACGGCACATCGTTTTATGCACATCAATTTACAGCAATAAGACAAACTCTCAAAGTCAGCCTGGATGCATTAATCCACCAAGAGAATGCAATACAATGTAAGTTTTTCTGAAGAGTTGATATGCACGGAGGCTGGTGAAATAGAACAGTTGCGTATCGGCAACAACATTTGTGCTTTCCATTAAGTCCTTTCTACTTCTTTCTTTACTTTAAAACGCACCTTTGCTCATTTTAAACAATATTCGGCAAAGCTCCTGCATTGATGCATATGTAAAGACAACATTAAACACTTGATAGATGAGAAGTTTGTTTTATTTTGTCAATACTAGATTAAAATACGGTAGCAGTAAACCTAAGGGAAACACTGGAGGTGGTATAGGAAGTACTTTCCAACCCTAGACGGACCCTAACCCTGACCCTAACCCTAGACGGACCCTAACCCTGACCCTAACCCTACATTCCCCCTCCTGGTAAATGAAAAATAAATCTCAAAACTTCAAACAATACCCAGACTTCTTGAAGAGCGAGCCCGAATGCGATGCTTAGTGTTTGACAATCGATTTATATTCCAACCATGACCTACACAAACTTTGGGCATAAAATCAAAAGACAAAGTCTGAAGATGAGTTTCCTTCTCAGGGTGTCTATAGCTGCTGGTTCTTTCACATCAAAAGAAGCCCGTTGAGGTGGGTTCGGGCATCATCACTATGCCTCTCGATACCTCAATGCTGGAGGTTTTCTGGGCATGTCCAACACACTGGAGCAGACCCAAAACCGGGGAAGGAGAAGGATGCAGTCAAGAGATGTATGGATATATATATTATTTATTAAACTGTGTTACATATTGTATTATGCAACAATATTCTGATGTACTCACTGAGAAATAAGAACACAAGAATTGTTGTTCACAAAGCCCAGGGTTGATTTCATGAACCGAGGGCACTCAGGACACGACATGCTGGGAATGCACCAACACAGCAGGAACGTAGCAACTGCTGCAAGCTTGTTCCTCTGCAGCTACGTCATGTGGGTTTGACGAGGGTGATGACTGAGTGGGTGTGTGACAGCAAAGTCAGTGCTACTCAACAACTCTTATTTTTTCTCAAAAGCCTCCTGTGTAGGCCCATGGCACAATCAGAAAACGCTGAAATGTGTTCCTTTTCTTTCAGGGTTCCAGCTGCTGATATTTGATTTATGAAATGCTATATCTGCAGCTGCTTCGGTAAATTGTGTCTGGAAAACATTTGGTTGGCGAAAGGTGAAGTTAAAAAGAGATGAGTCGTGTTTTGTTGTTTTGCGTCCGCAGCAGGCAATTGTGTTTCGTAAAAAAGCTCTAAAAGTCAACTGTACGCGAAGCTGAAAAATGTTTTAGTCTTTTTTAATTTCTCTAATTTATTCCAATTACAAATGGCTGGTTTGTAAACTAAACTGACACATGAATACACGGAGATGCTCCTGCTGTCTCATATACCGCTCATATATACTCCCCATTAGTCCGGTCCCAATTACTGACTCACCACAACGCTAACTCATGAACAGCTGCAGATCATCACACATGCAGTCACAAATTAGCTCACTCGACGGAGAGGAGTGTTTTTTTTGACGCTGTCAATTTGTGCATTAGGTGGAGGTTTGGAAACAAACCGACAAACACTTTCTCATTTACAACTATTGGTAGTTCAAGCCTTTACTTCACCAGCGTGTATTTTGACTGTGGGAGGAAACAACAGCGCCTGGAGAAAACCCACATGAACACATGAAAGCACATGTCCACTGTACCTGCATGTAATAACCCCATATATACCAAGTATACACATACACGTTACTAAAACACTTTATCGCTAATATTATACAAAATACAACTTATGGAGACTACAGTACAAAGCTCTAACATTCTGTAGCACTAAAGCAGGGGGGGGAACCTTTTTCATGTCAAGGGCCATTTTTGTTTTACAACATCCTTCGAGGGCTGCAAAATATTTTCAAGACGCAGCCCGTTCATTTCACTTTGTATCCTGTATCTTTTGTTTCATCAGAAATCCTTTATTAGTCCCACAACGAGGACATTTATCTCGTCACAGCAGAAGAACATATGAAATAAAAAGGAAGTACACAATAATGAAATAGAATAAAACATAATATAAGTACCAAGTGGTTGATATAAATAAAGTGAGTATTGCACATGGCAGTGATAACTGCACAGCAGTGGTGGGACAGTGTGTTCTTGGTGTGGGGGTCTACCTCTCTATCTGTCCATGTTTGTATGTTCCGCTCTGCAGAGAGCTGCTTGTTGGGTCAAACTCCACCGAAGAGCGTTAACTTTATCCAAACACTCGTCCTTTTAGCTCGTGCAGTTCGGCATGTCTCGTGGTGTAATGACGCTCGAGATTATTTTTCATCACCGCAAGTACGTCCACAAACTCGACTCACTGGCCTTTAACTTCCCCAGAGAAACAATCGCTTCGTCCATTTCTCCTGGAACATTCCACATCCAGCTGTCTCTTGTTTACACTCGCCACGCTGCGTTCACTGATGTCAACGACAGTCTCGTTTAATATTGAAGTTTTTTGACATGACGTGACCACGTGATGACACGTTCCGCTCGTAAACAGTGCTACCTGATGAGGGATGGGAACGTCATTAGTTTTGCACATAATTGGTCATAAATCAAAGGAATTGGACATTTTTGAATTGATGACTAAAGGAAGTGATCACCACAGTTATTACCATTTGTTCTGTGAGAGACATGAATGTGGGAATCTGTTCAATAGTTCAAAAAGTGTCCTCATGCAGCACTAACAAAGTCCGGGGATCATTAGAGGCATTGGGATACTTTAGGATCCTCTGAGGACCATCAATTCATGGCAATCAACTCGTAGTTCTTAAGATGTTTCAGTCTGGACCAAAGTAATCAACCGACCAACAGGCCTAGAAGTGCCTTCGACTCACCTTAACCACATAACCACTTTACAAATCCACAACGCATTCCTCGTACAATAATGGGACAGCACAACCAACTTTGTATATTAAAAGTTTGCACGAGCCTCAAGAGAAGTTTGATTTATGAACACCGTCAGGCTCATGTTACCTCACATACAGAAGATAAATCCCTGTAGTTCCCCACACATTTTAAACGGTTCAAAAAGGCAAAACAGAGCACCGGTGTTGGATCATTACTTAATATCGACACAAGGTTTTAAAAATCCATATCAGGAGCAAAATAGTTGGATCGGTGCATCCCTGAGCAGCAAGCCTGTGTTTATGTCTCACCAATCTGTTGCACAATAAAGTTTTTCTGATCAGGATCTAAGATACATACGTCTCACAGTCTGGAGGTTTCAGTGACATTCAGAAACTCCTGCACAATAATGAAACCTGCAGCTGTAAACATCCTTCTCCTCACCCACAACACACACATGACTGTACCAGTGACTACCACGTGGTCAAGAGGTCACAGTGGAAGTAAATCATGAGATGTTGTGTCATCCTGCTAGCTGTGTGTGTGTGTGTGTGTGTGTGTGTGTGTGTGTGTGTGTGTGTGTGTGTGTGTGTGTGACGCTGAATCAGGTGCTTCTGAGAGTTCAGAGAGAACAAAAGATACTAAATCCTGCTGAAGCTCCCAACCTTTGATGAATGTTTACTTACTGTATGTTTACTTTATATGTATTTGCTTAATGTCTTTTTGGTATATTTTGACGCAGACCAGTGGTGGAAAGTAAACTAAGTCCACTGCACTGTGATGACGCCTGTACTTTACTTAATGTTAAATCATTTTAGTATGTACATATATTAAAATATATTCAAACCGTACACTCTAAACATAGTTTGATCCGACACTATCCCGCTCATGTGAGAGGATATTTAAGTAGGCCTGAGGTCAAACTCTCTCGTCTCTCTTCTGCTCAGGTCATCTCTCTAAAACATATCGCTCACCAGCGCTGCGAGATCAGAGTTTAGATGTGTACTCAGAGAGGCGAGGACTCAGAATGTGTTCTGGGTCATCCATCTTTTGATTGAAAGCCTTGTTTAGGATAAATATTGAGGGATAGCGGCTGGTTGGCAGAATTGATGGTGGCAGACAGTGTGACTGCATCTCTCTTCACGTGTATTGTTCATTATCTCTTCTCCTTGTTCAAGATCTAATTAACCTTCAGCGTGAGACTTCCCGTCGGTCTCCAGTCCTCTGCTCATTAACACTTTCACACTTGAGCATTTTAATTATCTGTTACTTTAAACTTTTACAATATTAACTACACTACATTTATTTAATTGTTATACTTTTGAGGCTGAAAATGTACATTTGAGTTTAGATAAAATCATTGGTATTAGGTGTATAATAAATGATATATATAATATAATATAATATATGAAGCAGGTGAAAGCAGCTCCACCTCCTGCATTAACGTGCAGCTTACTGATCCAGAAAACATGATGCACAATGACGACTTGTGATACTTAAGGTATATTTAGTTTGAGTTTTTACAGATAAATTGCTAAAACTTCTGCACTTTTACTGAAGTAAAAGCTACGTTTACCTGTTATGAAGTGGTTTTACAGTCTGTTTCTGGAGAGGAGTGGTTTGTTTTTCTTAAAGATTGTATTTATAAAATGTCAAAAACAATTGCCCATGTGACGAAAATGTTTGACACACAGCGAAAGAAAACTAAATGCCAAAATGATTCCAACGTACAATTTCAAACTCTCACGCCGACACAGACAACTCTTTTCTGTTTCAAAAACAGTGTTGACGCTTCTGATGAGCCTTCGGGGGTAAAGCATCGTCTCAGAGAGACCCATCTTTGACTGAGACAGAAGTGTGTGTTCACTTAAACCCGTCCTACACATTTCTCCACAGACAAAAGAAAAGAAACCCCAGCAGAACATTTCAGACACTCGATTCTTCACGTTTGGTTTTCAGGAGCCAGTTGATCAGAGCTGATTTCTGAGCGGCCGCCTGAGAGTCTTTGTCATTTTCTCCGCGGAGGAAAACTTGTTTATTTCCCCTGGAGAACTTGTTGCGTGAATGCACATCAGGCTGTTTGTGTATCTGTGTGTATACTTCAGTGATTAATGGTGTCAGCTGCAAAATGTCTGACAGAGCAGTATCTGTATGGTGTAAAGGTTCATGCACAGATGAACACACACAATAACAGTAACAAAGAGCGGCTGACAATGAAGGCAGGAATTGGTCTATGAATGCATCTGGTCCCGTAGATTTATCGTCATGCCTCACACACAAACAGAAGTGATGACAAATATAAAAAGTTTTATAAGTTGAGCAGTGATGTGAAAGGACACAGGAGGAACCGCAGCATATTTATTTCTAAGCTTGAAAATATAAGCAGCGAGGCTACAGGAGCATCGTTTTCCTCCATCTATCACACAGTGAACTCTCTTCTGCATATACTTAACTCTGTCGGATCACATTATTTGTCTCCCGTGTCACCTTTCTGACAGCTCGCTATAAACACTGTAATTATTTAGGGCTGGTCAGGTCGCTGTGTCGTCTCCGCAGTGATGAAACTGTGTGAGACGGATCTCACGGTCTTTTTCTGTTCTGCAGAAGTGTGGGAAATGCAGAACGTTTTATTGCTCTATTTATTTTAATATTTATTTAATATATATTAGTTTTTGCCTTAATTTGAGTTTTTTGTCTTAATTTTTTATATTTTACTGTTTGATCTATTTTTAATTATATAATAATAATATCTTATTTATTTTCTAGTAGTTTCTTACATTATTTTAAATCGTTTTTCTCACTTAAGTTTTAATGTTTATTTTGAATATTTATTTAATATATGTATTCATGATATTAATGTTTCTAATTGTATTATATATTCATAAAATGTATTTACATTTTTCTTTTCTATTTCTATTTATAATTCAACATGTTTGTTTATGTTTCATTTTATTATATGTGTATTTATTTTATTTAAAATGTTTGTAACACATTTTCAAGGACAAATACATAGCACAGGATATTCATTTATTACCACATATTACAACATTTATAGCCAGATTTACTTACCAATGCTTTTCCCAATGTGGGCTTTAAGAATAAATACAATTCTGACACTCAATCCCTCTCCCAGCAGGGGAAATCTCTGGTATCTGCCACATATCTCTCCTTTCTAACATTGCCTAACCTCCAAAAGGAGCTTTCCAGACACACAAACACAACACCTTGTTGCACGAGAACTTATAGAAGAGCACTCTATTTCCCTCACTATCCTCCCCCATGAGGATACAGGGATTTATGCAGCGGAGAAGGCACTCAAAGTGATAGCAGCATAAGAACAGTTGAGGTGAAAACCCTTGAGAGCCCACCACAGACAGGGGTAGGGGTGGGGGAGCCTGGGAAATGAAGGCATGATTGATATTTCCGGGGCAATTTCACAGACCTCAACTTCCAGCAGAGAGGGAGAGAGAGAACCAGAAAGAAAAAGGACAACCGTCGGCAAATTCACACACAAAAATAAATCTAAATTAAGTAATCTCGAGTCTGCAGCAGGTGAGTGAAGTAAGGTGTTAATAGCTAACAGTGGGCGTTTTACAGTTTCAGCTCCAGCGAACATGAACTTCTGACTTTAAAAGGATTATACCAGTGTATTTTAGCTCCAGAGCTCATCGTGCATACCATACATTTGTGACCTAATGCGTCATAGTTTTCATATTTCTATATATTTGTTCGGGCATCCATTGGTTTCCATTCATTTCTCTATGGTATGAAAATGAATCATCGCCGCAGAGTCCTCAAACTTGCATAAGTTGTGCCATCATATCGTTGATACCATTCACACAGAAGAGAAATATTTGTCAATAATTAATATTTTCTAACAAAATTCTCCGACACTATGAGTGCTGATCCGAATGTTCTTTAATTTAATTAAACATTTAGGTTGGGTATTTTTTGCATTGTACAGAACTTTACACGGACTGATAGTGACCATACACCAAAGCTATGGAACACTTTACCTGCAGACATTAGGGATGCAAGCTCTCAATATCTTCAAAAGTAAAAAAATATCTCTTTACTTTAGCCATTTAATAGTGATATTTTATATCTCTTTACTTTAGCCTTTTAATAGTGATATTTTATATCTCTTTACTTTAGCCATTTAATAGTGATATTTTATATCTCTTTACTTTAGCCTTTTAATGGGTGATATTTTATATCTCTTTACTTTAGCCTTTTAATAGTGATATTTTATATCTCTTTACTTTAGCCTTTTAATAGTGATATTTTATATCTCTTTACTTTAGCCATTTAATAGTGATATTTTATATCTCTTTTACTTTAGAGCCTTTTAATAGTGATATTTTATATCTCTTTACTTTAGCCATTTAATAGTGACATTTTATATCTCTTTACTTTAGCCTTTTAATGGTGATATTTTATATATCTTTACTTTAGCCTTTTAATGGTGATATTTTATATCTCTTTACTTTAGCCTTTAATAGTGATATTTTATATCTCTTTACTTTAGCCTTTTAATAGTGATATTTTATATCTCTTTACTTTAGCCATTTAATAGTGATATTTTATATCTCTTTACTTTAGCCTTTTAATGGTGATATTTTATATCTCTTTACTTAGCCTTTTAATAGTGATATTTTATATCTCTTTACTTTAGCCTTTTAATGGTGATATTTTATATCTCTTTACTTTAGCCTTTTAATAGTGATATTTTATATCTCTTTACTTTAGCCTTTTAATGGATAGTGATATTTTATATCTCTTTACTTTAGCCTTTTAATGGTGATATTTTAACTAGGCACAATACTCCAATGTTATTTTATACTATTTTAATTCTGCTATTTTTATAATGGTACTTCAGACTCGTTTACATCAACACTGTGATTATTGTACTGTAAATGCTCTTATTCCGTCTCATCTTGTACTAATGTTTTATGTTTTTGCTGTGAAGCACTTTGGGCTGCAATTCTTGTATGAAAGGTGCTATACAAATAAAGCTTATTATTATTATTATTATTATTATTATTATTATTATTATTATTATTATACACAACTCCTGCTTTTGTTTGATTAACATTTAGAACATGTTAATCTTTGATTATGAGTCAAGATGGCACTTTATTGTTTTGGTTCTCTCATCAACCCTTCCAGCAGCAGAATCAGGTTTTAAACCCGGTTGTAAGCTACCCGCGCCGCACCAAACAGCAAACAGACAAAGTTAGCGGCTAGCTGAACAAAATGGAGCATTTAGCAGATCCAGTATTTCCCTCAGGAGTTAAACAGAGCTCAAAGAAGAGTGGATATAGTCTGGATGAATGCTAATGTTCCTCAGAGGCGGCTAGATGTGTAAACAGGGTCAGGCAGACGTTTGCTAACAAGTTTGCCATATCAACTTTACGTGATAATATTGTGTCAGTGTTGTGTTCACTGCTTGTTCCCCAAAGTGCCCATACAATCAATTAATGTGAGTGTTTTGGAGAAATACACAAAGACACAGAGACACACACCTAACGTAAAAGAATGGAAGCCTGATGTCTGATAGCTGTTGTGATACATTCATAATCCAGGAAACTGATGTATTGAACCATAACCCTAATTGTATTTACAATAATCACACAGGAGCTAATGGAGATGAAGAGAAGCAGACAAGATGGAGAAGGTTTTTTGTTTTTCAAGATTTGAGAGAAGAAGATGGGGATTTTGCGAAAAGGAGCTTCGACTGAATATCAGGAATTACTATTGCTCGTTATTCAACTGACAAATACCAGATTTTGTGTACAAAATGTGTCTCAAACTCTCAGTTTGACATCATTGTAAGATGAATGTATGTGTTTAAGGCTGTGGGCCAGAAAAAACAACGAATTTGAAGACTTGTTTGTGACGATCTTATGATTTTTCAATCTTTTCTGATGCTTTACAGACCAGAGAAAAATGCCACTGAGGTTTTTCTAGTTCAGTGTGCATTGTATACATTCTCATATTGACTCAGCCTGACTCATACATTTAAATCAAGCTTTCACAGCACAAAATGCAGGTCAAGGAGAGAGATGCTACCACCCCCCTGATGATACATTCACCGGCGGAAACAAGCCAAAAAACAAACTTTATTTTGATGACGGTACCCGGCAGCCTCTGGGACGTTATGATGGATTATGGATACTGGTGTGATTGAGTGTCTGTGTTCGGGAGTGTGGGGAAAATCTGCTGCTGTGAAGCCTGAGGATTATCTACTTTAAATGTGTGGAGCAGGAGTGGCATCATGCAGCTGCCTTGTGTGTAGGTGGGCATTAGCATAGGTGAATGAGTTCTTGAATAAACTTGGCACGGCAGGATATGCATGAATATATCTGCACCAGAGGATGGCTGTACTTCCAGAATAATGCTGTAACATATGCAATATATATATATATGCACACACAATATATAATTTATGTTTTGAACAAATACTTTTAACAATGATCCCTTTAAGTTAAAGCTGTTTCAGGGTCACTTCCTGGTTTTAAGGTTAGAATTAGGGTACGGTAAATTTAAGTTTAGCTAGTCCCGCCCGAGAAACCTACAGCGTAGCTTTGGACACACACTCACACACACACACACACACACACACACACACACACACACACACACACACACAGTTCAGTTTCACATTCAGCTTCACTAACAAATGCTCTACTGAACTCCTTGGAGCTGATGGAGCACTCAGTGGAGGTGGAGTGGCACTTCTTGTTTGCATTTCGTCTCAAAGAATCCTGCTGTCTATTGATTTCATAATCGCCTTTCTCTCCCTCATGAGTTCTCCTGCTTTCTTTATACACAATTCATTTGGACCTGATCAATAACACCGAACATAAACACCAAAATGATCCATTCATAACCTTCAGCGGCACTCCTTCCAAACACTTTAGCACAATATGTTGAGGTCTGTAGCGCGATTCACACTCTAGCATTAGTGTTTTTCTCATTACAATCTTATTTTTAAATGTCATTGCCTCAGGGCCGCAGGTATAGTTCTATATTTCACGCTTTTATTAGAAGTACAGGGATTTTTAACTGTAAAGTCACCCACAACCGTCACTTTCTAAGAAAACAGAGAACCCTCGTAGTTCAACCTCCCACACAAAAAATGTCAAATTCAGCTGCAAGATTTCTTATAATGATTTAGCTTTGAACCTGGTACATGTACATATTCTCGCTTTACAATGTAAATAAATCTTCCCTTATTAAGAAAGAAAACAGCTTGGAGAAGACAAGAGATGGGGCTGAGATGGCATCAAATTAAATGCCCTGCCCAGCTCAAAGAAACAGGCAAAGGTTTGAGGATAAAAGTCACCAAAGGGAGCTGGTGAGAGCAGCATCCATGAACTGATTGCACAGAGCTTAGCAGCTTTCTACTTGAAGCTTTCTTTTCAACGTCTCTCTTGTAACCGTTCTGAAATGCTTCATGTCGGTGGGAGGAAGTGTTCCTTGGACTGGGACTGTGTCGCCGTTTCTCAATGAGCTGTCATTGAGAAGCCGCTTTATGTAACAGTGGGCTTTTAAAAACAACAACACAAAAAAAAGGTTCCTTTTGTCACTGTGGGCTGTGTGAGTTGGCGTTTGCACTTGTCGTGTCAGGATTAAGTGGTACAGTCGACAACTAAAGCAGAGCAGGGGAGGCAGGATGTGCTCAAGTCCCATTTCTAGAAGCGTCTAATTCACAAAAGGGTATTCCCCGAGACCGCATTACCCAGAATGCTAAGAATCCCTATCATTGGCCTGTTTTGTGTCACTGTGGCACCAGATGGTTCTCCCCAGAGCGAGGAGCCTAATTTCCTCAGCACCACCTGGGAACAGCCAGAAACTGATCCCGCGCTCACCCCTCGTTAATTAAATGCTGTAATGGCATGTGGTCGTAGCTGCCTGTCCTGTCGGGGTGTAACACACAACACTGCAACCGTGTGGCTCTGTGAGCAGGAGGCTGCGGACATGCTCCATGTTTATCTGTGTCCACTTCACTGTCCCCACACGCTCCTGTTGTCCTGCCTGTGTTAGCGGATGTAACTCTGCAATTAAAACAATTCAATTTGAAAGTAATATCACAATATAATATATGTTTTTCTACATGAAATGGTCGAATTGAGGTTCAATCTCATGAACCATGTTGTTATGCATCACATCATCAAAAAGTGATTTTGTAACTTTTTCATTTAAATTATTTGAGGGTTTTTTAATTAAACTTCATTTTGCAGAACGATAACACAACATAATCATATTTTCCAAATTAAACTGCACTGAAAGTCTAAAGTTTACTATATTCAGCTCTAGAAACAATGTCAACAATAATTGAAAATGCCACTCAGATATGTATCTAACCAAAACACAGAAGGTCCATGAAATAACTTCTCACAGTCTTCTGAAGGAAGTCAGTGAGATGCAGTTAATCCACCCTCTCAGCATCAACACTGCTTTCCATGAAGTATTGTGTACATGTGTTAAAAACAAGACATTAAAACATATTCAACAGTCAAATTGATCAAATGTCCGTTGCAGACTTCAGTTCCCATTTAAAAGCCTGTAGACTGGTTTGTTCCTGGATCTGTATGACTGATTGCGGAGCGGCACAATAATACTGCAGGCCGCTCTTGAACGCAGCTTTACACGTTTCCAAATGATTTCTGAATAATCAGATATCAAAATGTGCTGTTGAATGACTTACTGCTTAAATATGCTGCTGCGTTACTGCCTATAAATTGATTTCAGGTTTAATCCCTGCTCAGTCTGTACGCTTGAAGAGGACACTTGCTGTTTTTAGAAGTTTTAGAAGCTTTACACAATTACATTCTAGCTAAGATCAACAAATGATGTGTTCTCAGTAAACCCAATGAATGAAACGGTGTTAATGGAATCCACCACAACAGGCAAAGCATCCTATGTGCAGCTCTTTCACACTTGTTATTTGGTTTGGCCCTTTGGTTTCTGTCAGAAGTCAATGTGAAGCTTAAAATGAAAACACGTGCCAGGAAAATGTGCAGTTCTTTCCTGGATTGCATCCTGTATAAATACGGAAATAAATGTGGAAACCTTTCTTGTTGATTCTAGCAAAGCCTTTAATCACTCCCGCTAGAACACGAAGGAAGGACTAGTGGACGCCAAGTAATCATGTTATAGTTTGTAGTAATCTGTGCTTATCGAGGCTGCTTGGAGAGGTTAGTAACTATTAATGTGCCCCGCCGACGTGCGGCCGTACAGGAAGGCGTCAACACAAAGCTACAAACAACCTGAGGTCAACTGAACACCCTCCGAGCCACCAGACGCAAAAACATAAAAGACTTTGTACGGGGTAAAGGAGAGACACGTAAAAGACTTCCTGTTTCTGAAGGACGTTCTCATAAAATGTACAGGAAACCAGGTCTCATAAATGAGATTGGTAGAGCGGGGGAGAAATGTGTTTTACTACCACACATGTTTAGAAGAAAACTGGATGTAATATCTTGAATGTATACAGAAAAGGTTGACCCAATAAACAAAGTTGGGTACACTCGTCATTACTTATTCAGTGCTAAGGTTACCTGTCGCGTCAACTTTTTACAGTCTGGTCATTTGTCATCATTAGCCGTTAGCCGACCTCCTTTCTTTGTATAATGCTGGACAAACACTACACTGAGGGGCGAATACACAAAGAATGGACTGCGGCCGCTGATAGCACGATGAATTGTGCATCATTTGCAACCGCTTTCTGCCCCGTCTCAAGGTCAGATTCACAAACCCTATTGCGATAATAATATTACAGTTAAAAAACGGCCCTAAAGTTTTGGGTCTGATTGCAAGTATGCATGCCAAGAACACAGGAGAACAATGGCAGAGGACGTTCTGCACCCTGACAGACTCGGTACAGAGACATCCCTCACAACTTCAGGAAAAGGAATTTAAAACGTGCCAGAGAGAAACCATATTTGGGATTCATTACCCCAGTCTGTCAGTGCTGTTGATGTTTTCAAACGAACACCTTCAGACTGTAAAAGAAGATGCTATGATTTGAAACAGAGGACAAAAATAAAAATTATATAACGCTGCCATGATTACAGGAAAGCCTGGGTGTGACCCTTTCTATGCAAATGAGGCTCATTTGCATAGAAAGGGTCCAATATAATTTAAATTTGTGCAAATAGCTCAGGAGCACCGAGACAGCGCAGTTAGGGGTGCACTTTCTTTGCATTATTTGTGAAGGTTTGGCAGCCGCAAGAGCCGTGCAATCCCCTTTCGCCTCTGAGTGTGTGGGAGCTGCCAATGATTCAGGAGGTGTTGAAAAAACATCAACCAAAAGTGTCGTCTAGTGGGAGTCAGTGCTAACGTTAGCATGCTGGACTAACTGTTCAGCTGGGTAACTAAGCTAAGAGGTACAATAAGGGAAGAGGGAAATATTCTATCACAAGACAAATGTACAAACAGGAACTGTCAAATTTCAGTTCGACTTGAAGGGACGTGTGAGGAGCGAGGGAAAGAAGTCAGTCAGTCACTTTCATTCATTTTGAAGTTCAGTCTGCAGAGAGGCGGGTGTCGACAACTGCAGATGCGGGGAGAGCAGAGCACGGAAATAAATTAGATGTGGCTTGTTTTGGATTTAAATGTATTTGTCTTTACACATACATTTTATTTGATTTGAAAATCCAGGAATCTGTATGAATAAGTGCTTTAAATAATAGCAAGGGGGGGAGGGTAATAAGCACGAGGGAGGTTTGATTGATGTCTGCTGCTGTTAAAAACAACTCGCATGATGCTGAACAATGTAAGTCATCTGCACCGCTGCATAATTCAAAAGCACAAAGGCCAGGTAGCAACAGAACCCGACATGAATATGTTGTTGAAGTGATATGATTGCATCTTAAATTGCATTAGTTGTTCTCTAACAATTGATTTAATGAAGCATTAAACTCAAGAGGGCAATCAGTCTTTCTTCTGACCAAATCTTTAGAGGAGCGCCCACTTTAAGCTTTTGTAATGCTTAATTTATTGTTGATCCACACTAGAAATTCCCCCTCTACAAACCACATGAGCAACACAAACAGTTTGAAGTGACGCCGCCTGTGCACTGGCCAATGCTTCAAAAAAGCAATCATGAAAAGTCCCACAAAGCTAAAAAAAAAAACATCACTTACTCAATAAATGAGTGTCAGAGGATGTGACAAACATCCTCATTCCCCGTCCAAGAAGCCGTATTACAGAAAACCAAACGTTTCACAACCGGTCAATAGTTTGACTCATATAATAACGTTGGAGTTTTCTAAGTCTTGATATTAGTTCCTGATACAAAAGATATCTTACTATGATTGCTTTAGAAAGCACAAAGAAGAGTCTTGTGAGTCTAAAACATTGTTTGTGCTTAAGGTGTGATCAAAACGCATCAAAGAACAACAGGAGGCGCGAATGCACGGTGTGATAACCGAAACCTGAGACACCCAGCAAGGCGGAACAGTTTACAAAGATGTAATGTGGTTTTAACTGCAAATGCAAACTGCCTGGTTTAAAGCTCACGCAGCTGAATGAAGTCTCACTTTTGAACTACAAGTGTTTTAGTACCACGTGGTGTAGAGTCTTCAGATTCATAGATCAAGGAAATGCATGTTCCACATGTTTCTAGGCTGCAATATACATGGAAATGCAAGTTTCACCAGTCAAACACAAACCTGTCATCTCACAGTAACCCTGGAGCTAAGTAGAAAGTATGTCTTTGTGTAGTTTGGATGAACTGATGCTTTAATGCATAGAACTGAACGCATCTTTCTAAAGTTAGTGATAACTGTGATTCATTTCGTTCTAATACACTTGAAGTGCAGCAGAAGTGAAAAACAGAACAAGCCCTCAAAATCAAAAGTGATATCAAACTTTCTGCATGACCAGACACCATCTGGGGCCAAGTGAGAAAATATGTTGTTTTGTAATTTGGGTGAAGTGAACCTTTGGGGCATCTTATGAGACTGTCAACATCCTCTTCAGGCATTCATCTTTGCAGAAAAACACTAAGAAATATAGCACAATAAAAGTTCAAACTCACAGAAGTAGCATCGCAACTGATGGCGCTTCATGAAAAGATCAAACTGTTGAATTACATTTGTGTGCCGCTGACAGATAACATCAATTAACAAAGTGTGTTCTGACAGCCGCTGTCACAAGTTGTGTCGACATCAAAGAAGCCGAGTGAATCTCCAGACTTCCAGGATGTGGCATCTAATCTCACCGTGGCATCACTTGGATGTTGTGTATTTGCTAAACTTGGGACTGTACATTTAGGTTGTCTTGACATTGCAGTGTTGTTCCATTGATTTCCTCCTCACCCGCTGAGGTGTGAGCGTATGACGATGAACTCCATCAAACACATCCAACTCCAATATCAATCGGCTGTCGACTTCACACCTTTACCACAGGGTCAAGGGTCAACAGATGGAGCTGTTTACACGCACCAGCATGTCTTTAAGCATGGCCATAATTGGGGTGTGAAAAACAATGAGAGAAAAAACCAGCAAGATGAAGATACTGCACATCCAAGTACACTGATACCAGAGAACCGACACACTCAGACAAAGAAAGCAGCATGCATGTGTACCGTTATCTCCTCCCCCATAAAAACAGTTCATATCACTGCACTCAGCTAATGGGAGAACAACTAGGACGACCAACAGAGGTGACTGTGTGATACAGCACAGATGTATTGAGTTTAGCAGATCTGTCCTCTCTATTAGAAATGATATACGGGAGTGCTTATGCTTTACAGATTTTAAATTCAAGATGAAATCATGGCTGAAATCAACCCAATCATGTACTTATCACGCAAACACTTGATGTGTCTTCAAGTTGTGATTGTTGCGTGGTGTCTTAATAATGTTGTTACTGTATTTGTATAGTGAATGCTGTCTTGTAATTGTGTTTATATACTACAGTGTTAATTATTAATAGGGGTTCCTGCCTAGGGACTACAGATGTAAATTAGCTTATAGCTAACTCTGGTACAGCTAAGAAGCTGTGCACTGTCCCTGACAAATAAACAAACTAATAAATAAATATATATATATAGCTATGATTATTATATTGTATTTTTATAGTACAGTCCAAGTTAAGCAAACACACAAAATAGAGTCATGGTTTGGAGAAATGGTCTTTTAGAAATACGGATTCTTAGCTTCCTTGTCTTAAATGTGATGCTAATACAATACATGACAGGCACAAACTGGAGCTACTGTATTGTAGAAATTAATATGCACATTGCAGCACAACATACAATGCCAGCAGTTTAGGGAAAACATTTATTTTTAGCTTTTTACTCACCATTGAAACAGCCAGCTGAAGGCAGCAGGTGTCCTTGTTGAACCGCGGATGCTAACGTTAGCTAAGGTGTTAGCTCGGCCGCGGATGCTAACGTTAGCCGCTAAGGTGTTAGCTCGGCTGGCTCTGAATTCTGCTGGTTTTCCTCACTTGTTCCACTTTTTTCAGAGCTAAATGTTTATTTATTTGCTTCAACATCTTGTATTTTAACTGAGTAGACTTTGTGTCACATGAAAATCGCTTTCTAATGTCCATTTTCTCATGCTAGATAGCTAGATAGCTAGTTAGCATTTAGGTAAGTAGCGTCCTTGTATTTACTTCCTGTAACTTTATTAATCGTGGACACGTTTACAATCATTATTATCTTTATATATTTGGATCACTTTTATATTTTGATCACTCTTAATGATTTCTGTTTATGTGTATATTTGTATCTAAAATGTCCATACATTTTTCATTATTATTTTATTTTATATTAATTAATTTGTACATATGCTTATGATGCTTAATGTCACATGTTCTCCTAATATGTTCATTATTTCACAGACAGTGATTTGAACTTGAGTTTCAGTCACACAGTTTGTCACAGGAAGGTAAACAGTACATTTAAATAATTTAAATTAAAAAATACTTGTCATAATAGAGCCCTACTAATAAATTGACCAGGCTGATATCAGCCTATAAATAAATAAACAGATAAATCGGCTCCACATTATTTTGTGTTTTAATGTTAAATGCTTTGTAATTTTGGACTAAGTTAATAGAGTTGTTTAGTTTTTTATTTCAAAAGAATATCTCTCAACAAATATAAGGTTTTTTAAATAGTTAAATATTGATATTGTTGTCGGCCTAAAAGATCAAAAAAGATCAGTATCAGTCGCGATCTAATTGATAAAACCTCTTGACCTTTTTTAATGAGATTCAGAGCCAAAATGTCCTGTATCTCAGACAACATGGCAAATACTGACGTGCATTCACAAGCATGTTGTCTTGTGTTTCAAGCTGTTGTCCTGATCAACCATGAGGGTGTAAAAAAGTGTCGCGTGACGTAACAAGTTCTTTTGTTCCATTGTTTAGGAAGGAAACATGCCAAATAAAGTCCACAGGTCTGAAGTCTGGAAGACATTTTTATCTCGACCACACAGGCCAATCAGATGAAACATACCGACGTGGACGCGCAAAACGGTATTAAAAATGAGTGAAAGGAATTACCATCTTTGTTCTGTCATGCTCCCTGGTGTTTCCCGCTGCTAATTCCTAATCTTAATGACTACCAGATAAGCACAAGCGTTGATTAAAGAGAGCTGCATAATTATATCTCAGAGGGGCCTGCGCCAAAGCTCCCTCACCACCACCTTCTCCAGCTGACACTGCAGCCTGGTTTCTCCTCGCGCACTTTACTCCCTCAAAATGTTAAGCATTCAACGCTCTCACGCTCCTCTCATTATCTCATAGTGACCCAGAGTGTTCACCTAGTTTCTGAAAATGGAAAGGGATCCACATTCCATTGACATGGAAGTAATAAAACCACAACATGTCGGCCCTATTTCCCCGAGCAGAGTTATAGTGTTTGTGGAATTCCTACCAGTGAAATCACAGCGAAGCACATGAAATGAAAGTCAATATTTTCACAAGATAGCAAAACTAGTAACGGATGCAGCTCATACATCTTGGCCTCGAAAACAACTTTACATAACTTCACGATCACTGATCATGGCTGAAAGTGAAGCGTTGTGGATGGGTGTGTGTGCAGCAGCCTTTGGACTTATGAAATTATCATGACGTAAAAATCCATCACAAGCAGCTTGCCTGCGCGGGTGCAGAATCTCAGCACGCAGAACGACGGCAATCTGTCAGCTCATCTGCCAGTCTACCCCAAGGAGGGGCATGACAAGAGGAAAATAATAACAGAATGGACAACAAAAGGCTTTGCCAGGATCGTGTGGTTATGAGTTGAACTTATTAAAAACCACAGAGGAAAATAAATATGCAAACATGGAGCCCTCTAGGAGGGAACACAATAAAAGATGGTGTGAAAGACAGAGAGTGAGGAAGGAGGGCGAGCAGACACCCTCCTGCTAATTTAATAGACTCACTATGGCAGGCTATGCAATTCCATTATGTTGTGTCATCCGTCCTGCGGAGCTTGGACCGGCTCCTTGGGGAAGGTCACGGCAAATGATAATCAGATACAATCAAGTCATTCGGGATCCCAAATTTAAACGCCGCCCCGGCAGGTTTGGAAGCTGATGACCAGGCTGTTTGTCTCTGACGTCGCTTGTCATTCGGCGGTTGAACGTGGCTGTGATGAGCGTCAAACATGGAGGATTATAAGTAAGGAGGCAACACTTTCACACACAATATCTGCACGAAATCTCACCAAAGCACGAATTGTTGCTTTTTTTTTAGGTTAAGGATAGGGCGAGGGGCATCATGTCAATCGAGTTTCAAATACAGATGGAAGAAGTAGTCAAGGTACAGCAGCCGAGACGTGTCGATCGAGGAAACTCCTGCTGAGAGTTGACCCTCGTATTGTTGAGAAATAGGACAGTGGCTTGTTCATGTCAATTTGTGAAGAATCAAGGTGTTACTGGTGTGCAGCTCACAAAGGATGTTTTAACACACATCTTGCACCAACACCAACACAGCAGCCGTTTCAGCCACGTCTTTTCATTCAACTTTATGCACAAAGTCAAAATATTTTTACGTTTCTGGTCTATTTTCTTAGGTTTTACACATTTAAATACAACTGGGTTCTCTGGAGCTGCCAAAAAAGAGGTTAAGATTTGGGTTAAGAATGAATAAATACAGAAGTTTGCTTGGCTTTATTCACAGTTAAATAAGGTGGAGCATCAGAGAACACTCAGATGAAGGAACAATGTCATCCTGCTGATGTATATATATATATATATATATATATCATATAAGACGTTGGCAAATGACTTTGTCTTGTCATTAGGAGGATTAGTTTGTTAGTGTTTCATAACTAGAGCATATGTAGACATTTGCCATGACAGCTTCCTGTTTCCAAACCATACACCTGTAGTTAACCATATTATAGGCGTGACTAGTATCACAGCTACTGTCAGTCAGATTATTAGTAAGCACATCAAAGGAAACATGAAACACCTCAATGCACATTTTGAATCTGCTCTCATATACCGCACACACACACACACACACTGTCTTTTCTCTCCATCCATAGCATGATCGGAGTGTAGCGGTTCAGACAGCACAAAACAAAGGAAGTGAAGAAAAGCCTACATTTAGCTCTTCTCATTAGTCAGAGCAATGAGGCTGTCAGCGGCGTACGCTACGTGGGAGTGCAGAGCAACGAGGATTTGTTCATTATGTTCTGCATGGCTTTTGTTACCCAGGTGAAATTTTAGACAAGCAACCAAGAAGGGCGACCCTGCTCTCTGTGTCTGAACATAGTCCTGTCAGCTGTGTTTGCAAAGGCTCAAAACATAGAGAAAAGGACAACTTGCACACATATGAGTAAATGTTTGATTAATACTTATGTCATATTTTAATTATTCTTCTCTTGAGTGTGGCCGTAAAAACCAAAAGTGACAAATCCGGCTCCTGGAAATGTTTGATGTAAAATGGCGGGTCACAACAAAAAAAACCCAGCACTTTTTAAATCCTCACATTGTTGCCTCCGTAACTGTCACAGAATGACATCATGCTGTTTTGTGTGAGTGCAAATTGTAGCCTCCTCTGCACCATCACTCCGGGTAGGAGTGGAGGGGGATGCATGCTTGGCTCTGCATCCTGTCTGCAGAGAAGTACCTGTTTCTCTGCTGCAATTCAGGACAAAGCCGTGTGCAGCGTCTTCACTCAGGGCTAAATATCAGAGTCAAGTGGTATTTGTAAGAAGATTTGGATTTGGGATTTAAAGGTGAGAAGAAACGTCCCCCGTCCAGTTTAGAGTCGGTAAATCACAAAAAAAAACTGTTTCTGATAATCAATTAGTCATTTCAGGTATTTTCCAGGCAACTAAATCTTTATGTATATATATATATATATATATATATATATATATATATATATATATATATAATATATATATATATATGAATTTGAACACGTCAGCTTGCATTATGTGAAACTGGGATCAGCATTTAGTTTTTCACCATCCTTTGACGTGTCACCCAGCCCGACATCAGGCTACCAGTTATTTAAGGTTGAGTGATAATGTCCATCATCACTCGGGAACATTTTCAAACCCAATGATTTTTAGTTGACTATAATTTAAGAAGCTTGAACGATCCATATATTTACCATTTCTGCTCGAGGCAACGATTAATCGACTTATTGCTTTAGCTCTGATTTCTTCTGGACATTTCCAAGTATCAGGCTCGGGGTTATTGGTGTATGAGTTGTGCATGACGGAGACTTCAGAGTCTGTATTATAGAAAATAATTTGTGTGGGGGGGAAAAAAGCTGCATCCATGACATTCAATCTCAAAGAGCTATTTCAGATCCAGTTTTCTTCCGACTGCTTCTGGAACAATCTTTTCTGCCGCTGTTACAGAGGAACAGCTCATCCACAAGACAGGTTTGCACATGTACAAAATCCTCCCAGCATCTTTGTTCTCCACCTCTATTAAGTCGTCGTGCTGAAAGAAAACAATCACGCTGCAACAATTAGCAAAAGAGCTGCAATATGATTATTTGGTCAATATTGCATGGCCCAGCTTGGCTCTCAGCTGAAGAACAACATTTCAAGTCCCTTCTGCTTTATAGCTTCAGCCAACTCATTCAGGGCTTGTGGATAAGAGGGCCTGCCCACACTGTCAGCTTACACCTTCTGGAGTGAGACAGTAATAGCTTTACCAACGAAGCCAGCACACAATATAAACACAAAGCCTGTTTGTGCACAATCACGACTCACATATCATCTATCACAAACACCGTGCACAAGGCAAAACAATCATTAACATCGACACGCGTCTCTAATGAAAGTCTGAGATCGCAACACCTTCAAAAGTAAATAGAAGTTGGAGCTTGTTTCATCTTTTTCAACCATAAATACCTATTCTGACTATAGTTGCACCGAGGCTTTGAGAACCAAGATAAGCAGTTTCAGAGGTGGGCCTTGAGGTCTAAGCTGAGGGTAATACATATTCAAGGAACTATCAAGTCCTGTGTTTGGGAGTGCAATTACATGTGCTAGATAAGCGGTGGTTATTCCCCAGCATAATTACACAGTTTGTAGTCATAGTTCCTTTCCAACTGGGCTAAACTAAGCAGATTATCACTTTGTGCACTGTGACATTATCCGTTCAATCAAATACTCTTAAAAATGCTATTTAAAATCCTATTGTCCTCAAAGTAAATGAATAAAACTTTAAAAAGAAGGTAAAGGTTAGTGTGTGTCATGAAATAACAAGACTCATCCCTCCCAGCTGACTCACCATTCTGCTTTGTTTAAAGATGCAGACACTTGTTTCTAGATATTTCTTGTAAACACACGGACATCCATTTGAATTAAGTGGAACTTGTTTGGGGGGGGGGGGGGGGACCTGAATATGATTTAGCTTGTATGTTTTTTTTACACTGTTGACTGGGTACTGAGCAAAGACCACCAAGGTGACAAAAGAGTGTCCAATGATATCCAAGCAGATCATATTTAAAGAAATAATCACTGATTGGCATCTCAAGAATGTTCTTTCTTTTGAGCTTTGCTTACCACTTGAATTCTTCCCACAGATGAGGTGCTGGTAGGGCTGCAGCAGACCCCAGATCTCCGAGTCGTTGTTGATGGCTTGCTCCAGTGACTCCAGCGTAAACTTGGGGACCCCGTTGTCCTTCTCCACCAGCGCGCTGCGCAGGACGCGGCTGAACACCTCTCTGAACAGACTCTCCATGCAGGCGGTGAGGTATATGGCAGCATGTTCGTGGATCCTGAGCGCCACCCGACTATCCACCATCCACCTGAAGAACTTCCCCACGGAGAACACGAGCCCGCAGCGCGATGACTTGCCACGGCTGAACTTGTCCCCGGTGCTCATGTTGTAGAGGGACAGGGCGCTGAGAGCAGCCGTGATGCAGTTGACGGAGATGGTCCATGAGAGCACCACCTTGATGGCGCTCTGGATCTCATGCTTGGTGCACCTGGCGTAGCGCAGGCTGAGCCGCTGCGCTTCCCGGGCCACCCTCACCAGCGCGCGGCTGATGAGAGCCGAGAGCCGCGCCAGCACCTCCGGTGGCGGGTCGCCCGCCATCAGCTCCTCGTCTTTCCTCAGTGCGCCCTCCACCTCGCCGAGGCTCCATGGCACGTCCTCCAGCTCGGGCAGCTTGGTGCACTGACCCGAGCACTCCAGTATCTCCGTGTCCTCCGCCAGGACTGTGTTGACTGTCTCCAAACTGTTCTGTCTGCTGTGCATGGATTCCGTCAGATGCCAGCAGTTGCCCCCATGCACGATGGACTGATGCGAGTCGGAGCAGCAGAGCGACACGCTGGACGACCTGACCGAGTCCGCGGCTCCACCATAACCAGAATCAAGCGTTAAATCCTCCAGCGTCCTCACGACTGTCTTACCATTTCCTGCCATAACTGCACCGCATACTGTTAGGTATGCTTGGTCTCTCAGTTAAATGCCACAAACCCGTTTTCTTGCAGTTTCCCAGCCGCTGCTGTCCGAGGACTTAATTGTATTCCCCAGTTTAAAGAGCGAAACGACAGAATAGAGCCTCTACTTTCCTCCTCTTCTAAGTGGCTGGGTGTCTTCGATATCCTCTTGTCCACAACTTCATACGCTTAAAGAGCGCACAAACCCTCCGCGCTCTCTGCAACAAGCGCAGCACAGGCAGGGCTCTCAAGGAGAGGAGGAGCCTGGAGCCCCGCGGGCCGAAACAAGCCAATCCGTACCTCCATCAGCTTTGACTGACATCTACCTGCTGCTACCTTTGAGCAGAGGCTACCTGGTGATGGGGAAGCATGACTGCAGAATCACAGATACAGACATAGGCTGCTGTGCCAACCTATTCGTTATGTGTAGTCGTGTAGCTGCAGTGAAGTGATGGAGGCAGTGTCAGGAGGAGAGGAGGATTCCCACTGAGAAGACACATGGTGTAAATGTGAATGCACTCTTGATAGTGTGGGGGGAAATGTGGAGCAATGACATGTAACTGCAGGAGAGGGACAGTATAAAAAACAACACGTCCAACCTTTTTATTTTAACTTCACCACATGAACCAATAGATCACACTGTTAAAGAGCACGAGGAGCTGGGAGGGGAAACAGACATAAACAGTGCCTTTTTGTTAATAGAATTCATTTTTCAGAGGTCAAAGGTCATGCACTTGTTTACTCTCCCCTAGCTATATACTGATTCTAATCATAGCTGCTCTGTAGGGATAAGTTAAGGGTGTACTTGTCTGCAAAAGCACATTATTTCCTCAATTAAAGTGGAAATAACTAACACAGATTTTACCACAATATTGTCAGGTGCCTTTATGTTTCATTTCAACGTCTTTCACAGATGCAGGTGCATCACTTGAGTCTTGGGAAAAGACGATTATTGTTTGAGTGATCAATAACTTGTGACGCTGAGCGAGACCAGTGTGCAGAATCTTCTTTTTCCAGGATTCAATTGTGATCTGGATGAAAATCCCGACTCACAAAAAGATGAAACACGAGTTGGTTCTGCAGTGAAAAGGTGTTTTGGGGTCATGCTGTCCACCACTAGTGATACTCTTAGGTAAGAAGTGAAAGTGGGACTGCAGCAAAAGTCGTTTTCTTGAGGAACACCATTAGCTTTAATGCTAGATCCTTATAAATATTTTACTGCTCAAAGCACAACATCCCGTGATAACACAGTCCTGCGTCAAGCGTTAACGTCTCTTCAGCATGATGTTGTTGAACGAGTTATTTATTTTTTGCCGGGCCATGACAACAAAGAGTGGGTGATTTGGATTCTGAGGACATGCTGAGGGGAACAGTTGGTGGACCGATGATTCATCCATTCTGCCGGGGCTTCTCCCTTGTACGTCTGAGCTGGACCAACCATCTGTCCACGCTGCCTGACATGCCAGAGGCCCTTTTCGTATTTTCTTAGCATGACACTGCAGTACTCATGCCAGGATGGAAAAAACTCTCATAACACGGGAGTTTTGAGAAATTATGCAACGCCCACTCTCGCAGAATGATTGACAGGGAAAAGTGTAAAAACTAATCATAAGTGTCTAAGTGTTGGCTGACAAATGATAAACAATAGCATCACCACAGTGCATGATTTATGCTTTGGAGCACCATCTATTTGTCCCCCACATGGAAGCACATTGGGCCTCTGAATGCAAGTGGATAAGACTGTTTTGGGTAAGAAGGGAAGACTTTTATTGACTGAACATTTAATTATTTATCTATATATTTAGATTGTGATGGGTAAAGGGAAGGAAATCCATTCTTACATGAACTCTGTAGAGAAAATGATTCATTTCATTTTAGATTAATATTTTGCATAAAATGCTCTTCCTATACATTTGAAGAGTTTCTATGTGAGCAGAATTAACACGTCCCGTCCTCCAGTCTGTGACATAAACTCAGTTCATCTCCAGCAGACTGCCATACCTCTTGATGCAATGCAGCATATCTTGCTGACTAACTCAGGTGAGCACGGTGGAGGTGGGCAGCTGTCAGCTGCTTCTCTACATGCACTGTGGTCCTCCTAAGCTTGTCCTCACGACGTATTAAGCCTTGGTTGCCTGGTAACAGCAGAAATGATGCATGATTTTCCTGGCAAGATGATAGATTGTTAGTATTTTGCCAGCAGGATGAGTGTATCATATACACCGATTCCTTAGTCATGCCGCTCAGCCACGTTTTTTATTTGATCATTTATCAAATAATGTGTTTTAAGATTTTTCTTTGTGTGAAGTATTGTGTTATCTTTATATATATTGTAAAGTCTTGTACTTTTGTGTGTTTTAAATGTGGTATATTTTCTGTGTATTTTGTTCTTAAGTGACTGTACAACTATGACTCATATTGAATTGTGTATAATGTCTTGTATTTTATTATAAAAACGTGTTCATCACAATATGATTCTGTGGAAATATTGGCCAATCGAGTGTAAAAGATAAAAGGAAAAAAAGTGCAGCAACTTCTTATTATCATGCATGAGTGTAGAACATTAAGTTATCATTTGAAGTAGACGGAGGGTGTTAGTGGCATGATGTTATACTGCTGCTCAGTGGCCAATAGACGGAACTACTTCTACCGTCCAAAGGCTGCGTTTCATATCTTGCATAATTACAAAACATTTTATGTAAGAGAATATTGAGACCCATTTCTTATTAGACTTTGAAAAACATAAAATACAAAGCAAATAAGATAGTATTGTAGATATTACTACTATTGCTTACAATAATAATGACCATAATATAATTAAACGCACATGGGCCTACACTTAAATAGATAAAGTAGCCTATGTATGTTAAAGTATGTAATATTACTATTATAGCATCATGACTCTAACAGTAAGGTGAGTTTATTTGTACAGAACATTTAACAACAAAGCAATTTAAAGTGTTTTGCATAAGACACAAAATGGCATAAAGAAAATGAATGTAAGACACACGAGGAGATATGAATGAAGAGTGAATTTAATTTAATAAAAGGCAGTGGCAAACAGAAAAGTTTTGAGCATCAATTTAAACAGCGTTAAACACGTCGAAGCAATCTGACATAAGGCTAAATTAATCTAAAGTGCACATTTAGGACATATTTTCCCTTCATAGCCTAACTTCCGAAGCAGCATAACTCCCCTGGAGTGGTTTGTTTTCATCAAACTGATTTATGTGGGGCAATTAGACTGCAAGAAAAAGATCTTATATCAAGTGCGTCAGCTACAACTACAGCTGTACGATGACACACACAGACACACGCACACAGACGCGTGACCGCCGCCCGCACATCATGCCAGACTTCATGTGCTCATCCGGGTTCTTTTATTGTAAACAAGCCAGTTGGCTCTGTAGGCTTTTAGAGTTGTTGTTGTTGATATGTTTAATAGTCTTACGTTTTTACACCAACAATACGTCTTCTAAATGTATGTGCATATTGTATTCAACTATAAAGCATTAACACATATAGTATTAACTTGTTATACTTGTAGTAAATTAAAAAACAAATAGTAGTAGTGCTCACTGCCGAGGCTGTTAGGATTACCATAGCAGGTCACATCTCAGTATTATTACCACAAGTATGTTAACCTTTCATGTAAACAGTCTCGCTATGGAAGAAAGCACGCTGCAGAAACGTGACATACCTAAGAGACCGCACGCTGCTGGACCAATCACAGAGCTTGTAGCTTGTGCGCGTCCGCGTGTGGGCGGAGTCTCTGTCGTAGGCGCGGCGAGCAGCTCGAGCGGCTATTCGTGGACGTTGAGGAGAACAGCGACAGTGCGGGAGACGTGACATACGGAACCGAGAAGGACTTACAACAGCTACGGTACTGTTCCGGTTGTATTAGGACGATTCTTTTTTGATCGCAGGAACTGTGTTTACATAACCAGCGTTCCCGGTTAACGTCGAGGAGCAGTCTCTTTCCACGGTGACTTCTGCTCGTGAGCAACAACAACGTCAAACTGCACGCGAGTTAATGTATCTGTTACGTTATCGTACGTCAATGTTGTTTTTTAAAGTGCAGATATAAGCGTTATAGTACATTTAGAATTGTACAAGCTTTTTCATCATTCAGAAAAACAATTGTACAACACTAAACGAGGTTACTTCACGTCAGCGGACCGAGTCCAACTGCCCGCCGCGAGTCACGTTGCCGGAGAGCGCGCGCGCTGTCTCGTGAAGACAACCGTTAAATTCTTCGACATTATGGGATCCCCGAGGAATCTCTGCTGGGAGCGGATACTGTCCGCTGCGTCTACATCCTCGACCCCTGGTTCACCGGATCTTCCAACGTTGGGATCAACAGGTGGAGGTGAGCATCCAGCCACGTGCACACACAGTATACACGCAGTACATTGCATACAGTCGGGGCACCACACTCGTAGCTCCCCACTGTGATCCGTGCACATTTTGATTTCTTTTCATAACATTTAAAATCCCTGGCACTCATTTATTTCCTTGCACCAAATGTGCCATAGTTGCATGTTGCTTTAGTGCATATATCCCATACAATTCACGTTTCAAAGTATTTGCTGCTTGCAACTTCTCAGATATGATGATTTGCAGCTTTTGCATGCTTTATATTAATGAATTTGACCTGCATACCCACCAGAGTTAAAGTGATTAGTCTATTAATTATATATATTCTAGTATTTCTTTTTTATCCATTATGATACATAAAATAAAGCAAAAATCCTGAAGAAATGCCAATATTTTCTGATTTCAGCCTGTCAGATTTCCTGCTTTTCCTTGTCATATATCATTGTAAACTAAATATTTTGTTTTAAAGACATTTAAAGAAGTCACCTTTTGGCTCTGTGAAGTTTTAATGGCCATTGTTGACGTTTCATAGACCAAAACGATCAGCAGAAGAATCGATAACAAAGATAACCGGTAGTTGCAGCCCTAATGTCCACACTCCATTGGTGAAGAGTCAATGCGTTGTTTAATACTAACATTTTATAGAAGGGACGTTTCCTGAACTGCAGACGGTCAGCAGTGTGTGTGTGTGTGTTTGCATGAGTGCAAGATAGGGACACGCTGTTTGAAGCTTTACACACTCATGTGAATGAGATAAGAGGGAGGACCGTTATGGTGAGTGGACTGTTTGCCTATAACTCACTTGCTTTGTCATCCTCCTTTCTAACCCTAAAACCTATCCAGCATTCTTACATGGGACGTTTTCCCACTTTAAACAGTTGGCACCTTTGTTACCCAGCTGGTTCTGTGTGACCCAGACATGTATTCATCACAACCCCACCCCTGTGTGCTGTAGCCTGCAGCCAGCTAACTGCTTCTGTGTGGGAACTCCAGTATTTTGGCTGGCAGATTTACACATGCAGCTGCAGAATGAAAGCTCTCCTGAGGTTTCCAGTGCAGTAGGTGTCTCGCTGGGTGTTTTTGTTTCCTTTCCTGACCGCTGTGCGCTCTGGTTTGCATTTTGGTCCGTCACTGGAAGAGTAGGGCAGCAGATAACAGTTATGCAACAGAATCCTGGGGTGACGTCCAGAGCTCATTACCTGATTCATTCCCCCAAATTATTATTATTATTATTATTATTATTATTATTACAAGGGCCATTGTAAGTGAAACAAAAACACTTGTCACCTGTATAACGCAATACAATTAAACAGTGCCACAAACTGCCTCTCTAAAACAGTTTAAACAAACACTGAACATCATAACCTGCATGAAGCCATGATTTATTGCAGGACTGTTGTATTAGATTATGACACATTCAACTTTGCCTGAATCAAAACTGAGTAAAAATGTGCCACTGTTGGGAATATGAAACTAACATGGGTTCTGTTGCATTACAATAACTTTTAGTACTCAAACCAAAGTGAGAAGCTTACAATCGCCTGCAGCTTCTGAAATTATTTTCCGGCACTCTGCTATCATTAGAAGAAGTGAGTAGATCTTCTGTAGGGGGCAGTTCTCAGTGATGAATGATGACATAACCTCTCCCCAGACATCTCCACGCGTGGTGCAAGTAGGTCAGTGTGTTAGTAGTGATCCTTCACCCTTATCAGCGTTTTATTTCTTTTTACTTACACTTCCTCTCCTTCTACTGCAAGAGACACTTGTACTATCTTTGTTAACAGTGTGAGCAAGAACTGAACAATCATAATATGGACTAGTGCTATGTCCAAATTGGAGGAGGTGCAGTATTTATTAAAAGAAAAATATGTTAAAATACCACTGAACTAAGTATTATGGTGCTGCAGAGATGAGTCCCGGCCTACAAATTGCATTCTATAGAAAGAATCTTTTTGTTTGGTATAGATCCTCACAAAAAAAGGACACTATAATAATTTAAATATATTTATCAATGAAATTGAAAATAATGATACAAAAATCATCATTCCCTGCAATATAGTGAATCATATCAGTCAAAATAAGGGCTGAAACTAACAATGTTTGATTAGATTTAATCGTTTGGTCTCAAACAGACGCAGATAAACATATTTGGGGCTTTGTAGTACAGCTTTGTTCTTATCTCACCACCCCAGATGAACACTGATTAAGCTCGCTGCTTTTCTTTTGGAGTCAGATGGTCTGTCTTCGCAGTGTGACGCAGGAGAGCACATTAGTGAATGACCAGCAAGAATCTGGGCTCAGATGTTACAGAACCTTTCAGTGGCCATCAGATAAGATGCCTCCACCCAGCTGGCTTTCACGTCACTACAAGACACGATTAGACCAGGATGATACAGGAAGCCTCCACCTATGAACTTTGGTACCTATAGCAACAGCACGGGAAGCACCACATTACTGCCGCTCTGTCTGCACGCATGTGTGATTCCTGGAGTTGTCTGAATAGATTGTGCTGCATCTTGTTGCTCTGAGAGTTCATGACATTGCATCATGTTGAGTATTTAGCTTGTTACTGTCAGTGTGTTCACCCCTCTTTCTTTATTCCTGTCGTCCTTCAGGTTCTTACCGCAGAGTCTTGAGGACTTGGACTCCAGCCTCCGTAAACTCAACTCTTGACTGTTTGTGATACGAGGCCAACCCACGGAGGTCTTTCCCAGACTTTTCAAGGTGACGTCTGATTCAACCATAGAGCTAAAGTCCCAGGGTGCTTTGAACAAACCCTGTTTAGTCTATTCTGTAGCTAACTTTGGTTAATTCCCTGTTCTCCAGGAATGGAATATTTTGCGTTTGTCTTATGAGTACGACTCTGAGCCCTTTGGGAAAGAACGAGATGCAGCTATTAAGAAACTCGCCTGTGAGGCTGGAGTGGAGGTGACGGTTCGCATCTCCCACACACTCTGTGACCTGGACAAGTAAGTCTATATCACCCCTTACCCCTTCTGCTTTAAAGTTCTTTTTTGGTAACTCTTTATTGGGAATTTTCATAGTGAAACATGCAGTTGTACAATGGGAAGAAGTGTTTTAAGTGCAGGTATTGGGAGGACGTTAGAAAACATGAAGGTTTTACAGGTGAATTATCATACGCATCAACGTATGAGGGGGAATTTACAGGTTTACAATACACACAATAATGGTGTGAGGGGAAAAGAAAAGTTTGAGAAAACTAATTTAAGTGGATCTATAATGGGTTGCCAGATCTGGTAGAATTTGTTTCCACTCCCTCTCAATAAAAGTAAAACAAATGTCCACTTTATCCATGTGTCTTTCTCTACTCATTTCACTCTTGCAGGATCATAGAGTTAAACGGAGGGCAGTCCCCTCTGACCTACAAGCGATTCCATCACGGCTGACATCACGGGGAAATGCAGTACGCCGCTGTCTGAAGACCATGATGACAAGTTTGGCGTCCCCTCCTTGGAGTTGGGTGAGTTATTCACAATCTTTATTACTAAGTATTATTTAAATACAAAAGATCTAGAAGTATCCTCTTTCTGCTCCTCCTGTTGTTTATACCACCATCTCGTGGTTCCCTATTTATTCTGCAATGAAGTGAATTATTCAACGCAGTCTTGCTTAGTTGCGCTGGCTCCCTCCTGAGGTGTGATGTTGTATGTTCAGACGTCCATGCAAATGTTTACAGCCAAGATATATGAATATGAATATATTTCATGCTTTCTTTCTGACTTTGAATCCATGAATCAAAAATGATTTTGATATAATTTCTCCAACCCCTCAAGATGAAGAAGAACAGCTCCCCTCCTCTCTCGCTGTACGGCCAGCTGCTGTGGTGCGAGTTCTTCTACACGGCAGCCACCAACAACCCCTGCTTCGACAAGATGGAGAGCAACCCCATCTGCGTTCAGATCCCGTGGGAACCGTAACCCAGAGGCGCTGGCCAAGTGGGCCGAGGGCCGGACCGGCTTCCCCTGGATCGACGCCATCGTGACGCAGCTGAGGCAGGAGGAGGATCCACCACCTCGCTCGACACGCCGTGGCCTGTTTCCTGACCAGAGGAGACCTGTGGATCGGCTGGGAGGAGAGCATGAAGGTATGTGGATGTTTTTTCATACACATCTTTATGTCTACATGATGCTGCAACCTTTTGTTTGTATGGCGTGCTGGGAGGCTAATATTGTGGCTTAATCGCTAATATTTTAAACTGAAGTCATTCAATCTTACCACCACGATTCATCTCTACATGCTCAATACACCTCGTCATGTCTTCCCTCAGAGAGGCTTTCCAGCCAAGTGTATTTATGATCCCTGGAACGCTCCAGAGAGTGTGCAGAAGGCGGCCAAATGTTGGGTTTTAAACACATTTTATTAAAAGAACAATAAGGTTTTCAGTCTGTATTTAAAAGCTGCAGTAGTTGGAGCATTCTTAAGACCATCATGACAGAAATATAATGTTTAAGAATAACAAGAACCTGCCTGAGGACTAACCGACAACTATTGTAAACCTTCTAAACTAGCAGTAATTTGCATTACGGTGAGACGTCTTCACACGGGATGGGATTCCCTGTGGAGACGACGCACAATGCTGCTGCAGCTCAATCTGGTAAGTGGCAGAACACCTGCAGTAGTTCTGGGTTCTTTATAACTTCCTGTATAGTCTCTGGAGGTGAAGTTGTGTTTAAGAGGAAGAATTCAAATGGATTTTGTTTTTACAGGTCATCAGATTGACTCCCAGGGAGACTGGCAAAGCGGTGTCATGATGTACCTGCAGGGAGATAAACAAAACAGCAGCGGCTCACACCAGCGGGGTAGGAACCCTCAGCTACTATACATCACTTATAATACACCTGCTTTATTTGTCTGAATACATTATGCACTTGCCCTAATGCCTTATGCTCACTTTCCCCTTTGATACCACATTTATATTCTGGTATTTTCACCTTTATGCTGTCGTGCACTCGGCTAATCCTTGAATCTTGTTTGAATTCCAGGTTACGCAGGTAGCAGTAGCAGTATGATGTGTGCACAGCAGATTCAGAAAGGTGAGACATGCTTTTGTACCAACAAGGGTCGTATGTGGTTGAAGATGTATCAACAATGCTTTATTGTCCAACACCTTCATCCTAAGTGTTCGTGACAGAGATGGTAAAACTGTATTTTCAGAGCAGCTTTTCTAAACCGTGCTGTTACTAGTACTATAGTATATAATATAGTACACGGGGAGATACATTTATATACAAATGGTCAGTTTTGGGGTGAAATATTCCTTTTAAATAGCTGAATTAATGTGTTGGTCAAATGTACCAAAAGTATTGTATTTATCAGGACAAGTTATCTGCTAAAAGGGCATTTATTACATTTTAATATTTTTAATTAGCAGTTAACGTGTCCTTTGTGTCTCCTTACAGGAGTGTCTGCAGACGGACGGACTCGACACAGCCGACACTGAACGGACGTTAGGTTTACATTTTTGCTTCAGCGCTTGACTGTTGCATGGACACAACATCTGTATATGATCATGTGGACCGCACGGCCCGGCGCTGTTACACTGTACATATCTTTGCGTTAATATAATGAATTTGCTAATTTCACATACAACTTATATTTGAATATTGTATGTTTGTTTTCTTGTAGACTCCTAATATATTTTTGATATGAGAAATCATTGTGTGGAACATTGTCAATGAAAACATTTATTGCTCCTCGTGTTACCACTCATTTAGTTAATAGCAGTAATTTACAAGAATGGCTCATTTCCATGCATCACTATTTCAACGTTTGTCGTACGAGTTACAAAACAGTCATATTTTCACAGGAGCCCTCAGCAAGAAAGCACGATGAAGGCCACAGGCTGAAACATTAGTTTCATAATAAAGTTGCTCTCAATAAAAGTGGTGTATTGCTGGAGGTTGGGTTTTGATTCCAAACTGCCTCTCTTCTTCGTGTGTCTTACACGAAGGTAAAGTTGTGAACCCTTTCCCAAAGGGCATCAAATATCATTCAACAACACCTCTTCTTTCCCCAGAAACCCTCCTTGTGTAACAGCATATTGCAGCTTTTTAAATTATCGTTTCAATGTTAACTTGTGCTCAGGGACTTTATGCGTTAGTTGAAAGAGTATCAGTAGAAAACTGCACTTTAAAATCATTCTTTTTCCTTTTAGCTTTAAACTGAAAGCAGCAGAACCTCGTACACGTTGACATCTTTTTATCCATCGCAAGTCAAATTGCTATCGCGATATTCAACACACATTCCTCATATCGTGCAGCATATCGGCGAACATTCAGTCCTCAGCAGATCTGAGTGGAGCTACAGGGTTGAAGAGCGGCCGCTGCTGCCGGAGATGCAGCTTGCTATAACTCATCTCAAAGTCCTTCTTAGTTCCCACGATAACGTCCAGGCTGCCAGAGCACACGTCGTACCCGTAGGACGCCAGCTTCTGGATGCGATAGAGCACGATTTGCGTGGTGAGCTCCAGGACATTCGGTGATTCCTTCACCTGCTCCATGCTCACGCCGACATCCATCAGTCCATGGAAACGCCCCACCAGCGTGGGCAAGGAGTAGTACAAAATGGCCGGACAGTGGATCACTATTTGCTTGAGTTCGTCCTTGGAGCAGGCGAGAGCCCCCTCGACGTAGGCCAGCGCCTGCCGCATGGCCTCAGGCTGCAGCTCTGCGATGGAGGCTCTGAGGCTTGAGACCAGGCTGAGGAGCTCCTCTGTGGTGAAGCCCTGCTCCCTCAGGAAGCCCAGACTGTCCCTCCAGGCTTCAGCAGGCCGCAGCAGGATGAACGGGTTCTGGCTGAGGAGCTTCTGCAGCCAGATGCGCAGGTTGCCCTCATCACCCCCAAGGTCCAGGTAGGTCTCCCTCAGAGTGTGGATGACCTCCTTGTTCAGCTGCACGGGTCGAGCGAAGCTCTGCGGGGCGCTGGCCATCAGCTTGCCGATGATCCTGTTGCTGAGGCGTAGACTCTGGAGGTAAAGGATGTTGTCCCGCTGGTTGCTATGGTGAGTTAATGTGAAGAAAGAAGCCGGGAACTTCTCAATGATGCTCATTAGTTCACGCTTGTTGGGGCACACGGACACCCAAAGCTCTCGCTGGGAGGCGACTTCCTCCGGCCGACACAGGACAGCTTCAGGGTGAGTTTCCAGGATGCAGGCGATCACCGACGTGTCCGCCCCCATGTCCCTCAACAGGTCAGCCGTTTCAGACACGTACGCGGAGCTCTCGGACAGAACCCAGCCCTTGGACTTGCGTACCTTTCGGATGTCCACAGACAGTTCATAGAGCGAGTCCACTGTGAGCTGGTTCTCAGGCTTTTTGTTGGGAGACGTCACGGTGAAGGCAGAGGCAGAGTTGAGAACCAGGAGCCTCATCCTCTGGCAGCGGGTGCACAGGGAGGCAGTGGTGACACGAAGCATAGTGGATCTGCATGGAGAACAAAGAACAAGTAAGTACAGAACATTGAAGGTATAAGTGCATCTAGTTAAACACAGAGAGTGTGTTCAGCATAAATCTAGCATGGTGGAGTACGAGATGCAGATCACTCGAACAAAATAATAATGTTTTGGAAAACAGTATTCAGAATTCTGCTAAACATATAGGATGTATGAGTTACATGGTACTCTGTGTCATTTTACATTTTTACTGAAGTCTATATGTTAATCTGTACCAATAAATGTCACCAATAAAAAACTAAAGTGAAAAGAAAACAAGCAGTGACTTCTCGTGATCCCTTAGCAGAGGTGACACACTCAGGTTGTTATCTACACTAGATAAAACTATTACTTGATTTATTGTTTGGTCTATAAAATGTTAAATAAATGTCTTAAATCTAAGTGACATGAATACAAACAGAAGAAACTGCAAATATTTGCCTGTAAGAAGCCGGAGCAGCGACTCTTGTATCTTGTATCTTATACTCTTGTATTAGAATATGGATGAATAAAGTGATTTAAAAAGTCAGAACACAATGTTTTCGTTCCTATCCCGTTAATAACTTCACGACTCCTCAGTGTCAGTCTCTGGGAGAGTGTGAATTACTGCATTACAAGATTATTTTCTATAAGAAAGATATTTATTTATTAAAATGTTCACTCATAGCTTAGAGTAAAAATGTCAAATTGATTTAACTTAAGGCCGATATTTCTGCAGAGCCACAAAACTTGTTTTTAAGCCTCAAACTTTAGGATTTACACTAAAGTTATGACCCTTAAAAACCTTTATTTTAACTTCAGGACCAACATGCATGCTGTCCTTACACTACACACACCTCACAGATAGCAGTACATTTATATTGGAGAACATGCATGTGAATCAAGATTAAAGTTTTAGTTCAAATGCATGAATAAGGAATGTTCTCAGTTTTCAGAGGCTGGGACAAACAGGGAACACTGTGTCCTGAGTGCTGCCTGCAGGCACATCACTTGTTATAGTTTATATCACATGTTGGCTATTCTCCACCAGTGCCCACAACTACACGCAACACAACACACAGAGGAATCATGCAGGACGTAATGATGGCCAAAGAAAACACACAGAATGTCTGTTTGTCTAAAGAATAATTATAAAACAGGTAATTTTACCAGCTTCCAAACCGTGCAGCCGAAGGACTTCCGATCTCTCCCTGCTCTGCTTTCATAACACCAGGGGCGGAGCGAGAGACATGTGAGGGGGGCGGTGTTTAACATACAGTCCCGCCTACAGCCATATGGGGAAGGTAGAACAATACTGTCTGGATGTATATCAGAAACATCTCTATAATTAACTGGTAACTAAATATATAGATATATTCTCAGACATGGGATAACTGCTGACCCTAAATGTGTCATCCCAAACCAAGTGGAAGAAATATTAGGAAAATTGTGTATTTTATATATATCTCCTCGTGCAGTTGACAGGGTAAATACAATTAGATTAAACTCACTGAAACAATTATAAAGTGTTGCTATGAACTGCATTATTTACTGTGAAACATCTACAGGGAATGTATGCCTTGTGAAGCCTTGTTTAGCAGTCTGTGGTAGCTACCATAGCTAGCTAGCTAACATTTGGTGGTAGCTAGCTAACATTTGGCGGTAGCTAGCTAACATTTGGCGTTAGCTAGCTAACGTTTGGTGGTAGCTACTAACATTTGGTGGTAGCTACTAACATTTGGTGGTAGCTAGCTAACATTTGGTGGTAGCTAGCTAACATTTGGCGGTAGCTAGCTAACATTTCCTTACTAAAACCATCTCTTGACAGTTAACATGAAAATTCATAGCTGCAATAAAATCCTCTTGGTCCTAAATGGTGTTTTTTTTACATTTAGGGCGGCTTAACATCAGCGAGACCCCAAACAACTTGTCTCAACATGCATACAGTGGCTCACTTGTCGAACTTGTCTAGTTGTCCGTAAGACTGGGCCTTCACTGTATTAAGTTATTTTGTGTTTTACTGTTCTATTTACATTTCAATTTATTTTATCAAACTTTCTTGCATGTTTCAGTACAAATGTTGGTCCAGGTGAAGTACAGTTGTGAAGATGTGAAGTTGGATGCAGTTGAAGGACAGTTTGACTTTCTACAATTCAATGAAAAAGGTGTGTCATTCTACTTCAGCTTGGCTTACTGTCAGTGTGTGTGTGTGTGTGTTAGTGTGTGTCAGTGTCTGTTTCAGTCTGTATCTGCGTTAGTGTGTTTCTCTGTGTCTGTGTGTGTGTGTCAGTCAGTGTCTGTGTCAGTGTCAGAGTGTGTCTGCGTGTGTCACACAGTCTGCGTGTGTGTCAGTCAGTGTCTGTGTCAGAGTGTGTCTGTGTGTGTCACACAGTCTGCGTGTGTGTCAGAGTGTGACTGTTAGTGTGTCTGTGTTAGTGTGTGTGTCTGTGTCAGAGTGTGTCTGTGTGTGCCTTTCTTTATGGTGTAAAGCATAATGTATAGGGAATGGGTTTTGTAAAGGGGAAATGCTTGATTTGTCTAATTATTACACAATGGTGAACATCATTTGGTTGTGATGTTAGTGGTAAAATATTTACACAACAGGGACATCTGAAGTTACAGATCAGAGTCCACACAGGTGAGAAACCATTTGGTTGTGATGTTTGTGGGAAAAGCTTTAGATATCACAAGTCACAGATGAGAGTCCACACAGGATAGCAATAGAAACAAAAAATAAACTAAAGACACCGCACATAAGTGAAAACATTCTTTATTTAAAATACACATTTGTGTAATGTCAATGAATATTCTTTATACTAAATGATCCCGTCATCTAAAGTTGTCATGATCCTGGCTTTTTATTGTTCCGTTTCCTGTTTTATTCTGAAGGTATACAAATACCTGCCCAGTTTCTTTAGCTGAATAGGATATAATCTATAAATATGTATCAGCATGGACAAGTTACAGTACTGTTGTAAATGTTTTCTCCTGTGGCTGCACATTATTCTTGTGTGTAATGTTAGGTTTCTTTATCTCAGCCCTAGTCATGCTGCAGTTTGGAGGAGCATCTCCACAACCAGCAGCGTCGGCAGCCGTACCTCCTCGCTGTTGGGGCGTCAGAAGAGCAAGATTGACAGCTTGGATGAGCATCTCATCCCACGCCAGGCAAACCGCTCCCTACCGTCGGGCGAACTTTCCAAAACCCATTTTGTGTTTAATTTGTCGTACGATGCTGCGTACTGAATTTGCACATTCTTGCAGACAGTGTATAACATTGATGTGGGGAAAATGAAGGAGTATATCATACCAAATAAATGTGCGTCTATTGTGGCCAAATTACAGCGGAGCAGTATGATGTTCTCGATTGTAGTCGATTTGGAGGAACAAACGAGTGAGAGTCGCTCACAAGCTGCTCTACCTATAGCTGACCCAAACATCTGTGATGAAGCTTAATACAGAATGGAAACTAGATATATACTTTCATATTAAATGGAGAGTTGTCGAGCCAATAGAAATAACACTTGGAGTTAGATATGTTTGCAGGTGAAATCTGGTACCTATGAAGGATACTTTTATATATTTGCCATGTTTAGAAATGAGTAGATCAGACACTCAGACTTTTGATAGAAGTTATTTTAAAACCCACGTCCGGTTTACAGCAAGAAAATATGCATTACATGATTTAGAAACTGCTAATCCACAAATGTATTTAATTTAATGATCACTTTCACGCACAAGTACGGTTTTATACTGGAACCGTTGATAAATTGTATAAAATTACTGGAAACAAGGCCTTAGTCTTCCTCTTTCTGGTGTGCAGGTATACGGTACAATATCACAGGGATGCACACTTCTTGGTTTAAATGAGTCTTTTGTCGTGTTTGAGGGTTTTTAAATTGCATTTAAATGTCATTTTATAATGTTTCTTGATGCTTTTGTATAGCGCCTTAATGTGATTTATAACATGAACTGACATTTATCTGTGGCTAGAATAAGACGTCAGTGAGTTTGTACTGAAGTCTCCTCTCGTCGTTACAAAGTCTCAGAAATCAGTGTTATTAGATCATTTATTTGGCATTTTAAAGATGGTTGAACTGCATTCATCAAAAATATTTGCATAAAACTCCAGTTCTACTTTCATAAACAAAACATGTAACTTCAGGCAAAAGTAAAAAAATCACTTGGCTGCAAAAAAGAAATCCTGTTAGACTTTACAAACCAACCACAGGAACCGTTTAACACATGTAACTAAACTGAGCCAATATTATCCAACAGTGAAGAGTTCACATCTTCAGCGTCCTGCAGGGGGCAGCAGAGTCATGAACGTCTCTTTTTCCTGCAGACCTCTGCTGTGAGGAAAAGTAGCATTTAAAGTCATTATAATGGGTAACAATTAAAACTTTGTTCAATTTACTTTGTAGATTACATTTGCACCCGGACTGAAAAACGGCAAAAAAAAAAGCAAGTTTCCGTACTCTCGCAGTGTGGTCATTCTGTACGGATCCAAGCAGTAAACTACGACTGTTAAACAGATATAAACTCTAACGCAGCGGCACTAAAAGTGAGGAGACTCAAGTTAAAGACGAAGGGGTTTTCAGACAAAGTCCCTGGACTTCTTAATGGCACAGCACAGCATCATGCTGAAGATCATCCCAAAGATCTGCAGAGGAGGAGGAGGAGGAGGAGGAGGACAGGAGGAGGACAGGAGGAGGAGGACAGGAGGACACTTTAAAATGCAAGTCTAGCAATGAATGCATCCATTAATGAATGTTTAATCATCTTATTCAGCAAGTTAAACCATGGATTAATAAAGTTACTCAAGATAAAGTAGGTGTCCACATGTGCGTCCTCCACAGACTCACCATGATGACTCCGATACCGATGCCGACCCCCCCGATAATGTGCAGTTTGGTGTTGAACATCTTGTCGATGGCAGCTGGACAACTCTGAAGGTAAGATGTGAGATCAGCAGTCATTTTAAAATTAAAATAAAGACGCATAAGGATGCATTTTAAATAATCCAGCAATAGTGAGGCTCCATAATAATAATAATAATAATAAATAGATTAACAATCTTTCCACATTTAAAAAACACAACTAAAAGTAAACTTGCAGTAACAGACCCTCAATATGAACCCCTGTATAAGTCGGTCAGAAACCCTGTCTGCATGTTGCGTTACCGTGGTGATGAGGACCTCCAGTCCTTCCTTCTTGGGGCAGATATCTCTGGCAGCATCGATCACCGTCCCCGTGGGCCCGCAGCAGTCCAGCTGTAGACGTGCATTTGATAAAGTTATCAGACGTGTTCTTGTAGCTTTCACTCCTCACGTTATCCTGCTGCACATCTGCCAAACCATCAACACTGGTCGGTGGGGTAAAGGCTACGCTGAGTTATAGCTAGTATTATTATAAGTATTGTGTTATTCTGAAACAGAATTAAACTTGTGCACATTTTGTTTTTAAACAGTGCGGATCAGTCAGAAATGCTAAACGTTAGCTAGCTTAAGCAAAGTGCATCCAGACAAATGCATTATAAACAGCTTAGTTGTTTAAGAGGTAGATATTCAAGGTATCGGACACGAAGAAGTCATATCAAGCCGTTCCTAAGTGCTTTTCAGAATAAGACAGACACGTCTACAAACATGCTAATGAGCACCAAACACAGATAAGAGGGGGGGGGGGGGGGGGGGGGGGGGGGGGGGGGGGGGGTCATTAGTGCTGCAAGTATTTGGTCATAAATTCCAGCTGGAGGCAAAGTTACAACTTCTCCTGAGGGGAACACGGATGTTTGTACGAACCACTCCAATTTCAGTTATTGTAGCAAAACAAATAAGATAAAGGTGTGTGTGTGTGTGTGTGTGTGTGTGTTCACCCCAAAGTGGATGAGACGCAGCGTCTCCTTCAGCGCTTCCTGTTTGGTGTCCTTGTAGTTGGTGTAAGTCTGCTTATAGAACTCTGTAACGTCCTCCACCACCTGAACACACACAAGAAACAAACGCCGTTCAAATTACTGAATGAATGCAGCAAACAACAACAAAGTGTGCGTGTGTGAGAGAGTGTGTGTGTACCCTGTCCTTGTTGGAGAGACCCCAGATCCCGGCAGCCACTTCCACAGCGAAGATGAGGAGCAGGAAGAGGAAGAACTAAAACAAGAACATAAAGTTCTCAGTACGTTTGTGGATGTTTTCATTCTCTACATCTTTGTGTTCTATTCCCATTTTGCAAACGCTACATTTACTCAATATATTTATTGATATATTATTTATACAACTACATAGTTCTGATTTCTGACAGCGTTGCGTAAAACAACAACTACAGGTGAGGGCGTAGCGTTCCAGGTACAGGTGAAACATGAGTTTAACAAAACAATGCACAGCCAGTCATAATATTCTGAAACAAGATCGTTCCGCTCTGGAAAGTGACATTTAGTTTCTCTTTCGTCACTTTGCATTCTTCTATGAGTAAACAATGTGTCACTCAGTGGGTGTGAAGGTCAGCCGGTGATCATTTTCCTCTTTAGATCTTGATTAGTTTCCTGTGATTCTGCAAAGCTACACAGACACACGGCATTGTGGGTAACCACAAGTAGCAGGGGAGCCAATGTGCACATCTCAAAATGTACAGTACATAGATACTAAACAGCGTTCAGTTATTTGCACCATATATAGCAAAAACTAATTCATTAATACAAGTCTTCAGGTTCAACCGGTGATCCAACGTCATCAATCAAACCCATGAATGACTCACCAATCCCAGCATGCACGGCGACTCTTTCATGGCTCCGCAGCATCCCAGGAAGCCCACGACCATCATCAGAGCCCCCGCCGCAATCAGGATGTACACACCTGCAGAACGACACACAAATATTGTGACACTGCAGGGTAAGTGAGATAAAGATATTCACTCTCCAGTCATTAAACCAGTTAACGAGGACACACCGACGCTAAAATATGAGTTTATTACGATGAAGCCATTTGTCACGACCCAATTAGTAAAACCGTGTTCATCCTCAGCTGCTCCTCGTACGTGTGCACCTGAATGTAGCATCAAAGCTAGTTTAGTTGAGCATCCTGATGCAGATCCACACGAGTCCATACTGTACGTTGTTTTTTGGTTATGAATCATATTCAGCAAAACATCTAATCATCAAGTCATAAATTATTGTGTGAACGCTGCTGATGTGAATTTCCAAACAAGCTGTAAAAACAAATTAGAGAAGTGATTGAGCGCCATCAACAACGACCCAGCGCCTTTATGGTCCTGTGATGTGGCTCGTGATGAGGAATCAGAAAGAAATGTAGGATAACAATAAGCACTGATGTCACGGGCGCTTTAACCACAACTCACACACAAATATTCCTCCTCCCAGGCGGTTATTAAGATGTTTGTCATTTCATAACAATCCTCCGTCGCCTCACTGCCCACTTCACTCATCAGTTTGATGGAAGAGAAACACAAAGACTGAAAAAGGAGGGCGAGAGTCTTTCTGCGGATTCTTCAGAGAAGACAACAGCGGAGAAACAAAGAGGTCCCTGTCAGCCCGTGAAGAATGGAAGCTATGTGCGGCCGGAGGAGCCGCCTCGCCGTGCACCAGCTCCGGCCTCAGCTGCCCTCTGTGCACGGATCTCTACATCAGGGTGTTCCTGCTGCAGCGCTGCCATCCATCAGAGCACAGCTAGCAAACACGAGACGACTGATCTCGTTCCCGATGAACCCGAGCGAGGTTTATGGAGTGTGAATGATTTGATCATCATCTCTGGAGGGTAGCCTGAACCTTTCTACACATTTATACTTACGTGATAGTGAGAGCATCAAACCAATGGCAACGTTTGGTGCTTCGGACGCAACAAACACCATTTGGTCAGAACTCAAAGCGGTTAGAAATCAAGCCCTAACTCTTATACGTGGTCCGGCTTTGTGTAGAAGGAGAACTTGCTCAGTGTAGTTTAGGAAACACTTTGATTTGAATCTTTCGCCATACAGCTGTGACGTCATTGCGAGTTAGTTCTTGTACCCTGGTGTAAAGGTCAAAGGCCTCACCTGTGAAGAAGACCGTAGGTGCGTCCTCTCCGTCAAACAGTCCCGCTGTCCTGGTGTCGAAGCGCAGCCAGAGCCCCACGGCCAGCACCCCAGTACCTGCCAGCTGCGCGAGAAGGAACAGAAACATGTTTGAAAATGTAACGTGTAAAAATGCTTTGAGCTAAATGCTATCATGATGTTTAGCAGGTTTGATATCCGTGTCCAAAAATACCACATACTATGCATGTAAATAAACAGTGTGCATGTAAATATATTGTGCCGTTTACTCCCACAATGCATTGCACAAAAGAAACCAGAAGAGCTGCTCAAAGCTAGAATAAATTACCTCAACTCGTTATTATAAAGCGGTTAAGTATGTTTATTTATTAGATACTAACTGCAAGAAATGTTACACTTTAAAGATTAGAATATAATACAATTAGTGTGAAATGAAAAGTTAAGGGGATTATTAAAGTTACAATTCATCCTGAATATTAATACCTGTACTGAGTTTACAGATATATTGATCATATCTTTCTTCTGTATTTATGCATCGTATTTGGTTTTATTTTTAACTTTCTCTCACTGTGTTTATTTTATGCACCAAAGAAAATTCCTTTTACGTGAAAATCTACTTGGCAATAAACCAAATTCTGATATTTCCGTGGTGGACAACGCCGCAGGAGCCAACAGCCGGGACATGAAGCCAGAAGAACCTGATCAACAAGCAGCCGCTTCAGTCTGAAGGAGAATAATGGATCCTCACCCAGAACATGTTGATATAAAGTTAGACGCAGCTAAACGAGCATGAGAGCCCATAAAGAAAGGTCGTATTGTTTGTGTGTTGCATGTGTTCGCCTCCTCAGCAACCACAAAACACAAGTTTACATCAACCCTTCGTTGCCACCCAAATAACTTCCATAATGTCCCAGAGCGTCACGCTGACGTCAGTGTTGTTGTGCAACCGGAGACACAGTATCCACGCTAACTGGCAGCATCACGTCCCAACATGTCCGCCTCCCTGCTGCAGTCTGATGACCGGTGGACACACACACACACACACACACCACACACACCACAACAATGTGCACACACCTCAGTGTAGGGGGGGTGCACATGTGACATACCAGCAGTTTGTGAGCAATGTGTTTTAACTGTAATCATATTAGATACAAACCAATGCAGACAAGAGACAGTGTTTTAGAGAAGGGGGTGATATTCTGAGAAAAATACAAATAAAATCTGAATTTCAGATTTAAAAAAGACAAATTTACAAGAAAAAGGAAACCGTTTATTTAATAATAATAAGAAGAAGAAGAAGAAGAAGAAGAAGAAGAAGAAGAAGAAGAAGAAGAAGAAGAGAGAGAAGAAGAAGAGAAGAAGAAGAGAAGAAGAGAAGAAGAAAAGAAGAAGAAGAAGAAGAAGAAGAAGAAGAAGAAGAAGAAGAAGAAGAAGAAGAAGAAGAAATCTCAGTTGAGAAAACTGGGGACATTTGTTCCCAAATGCAACAACGTTTTAATAAATTCGAGCTTCAGACCGGCTTCGTCTCTATAGCAAAGGAGGCTCATGGGTAATGTAGTATTTACAGCAGACACACACACACACACACCGCCTCTGGTACAGGGAATTACTGCGAGTCAAGATGATTCAACAAATCTTTACTATCCAATACGTTAGTCTAAAGAAAAGCTTTAACACCACACCTAAAGATCTGTCAGCACAACACATGACGGGATAAACTGAGTAAACTGCAGTCAGAGACAGACGCACCTCATCATCCATCAAACGAAGCCTCGAGCTTAAACTGCGGATCAGAGTTATTGTGATATTACGAAGTCTGAGCTCAGAGCTGGTGCAGCGCCTGCAGAGCTCCTAATATATGCACACATGGCATTACAGACTATGAAGCCATGAAAACATAATCTTGTTCTCATTATGTGCTCTCTAAAATGATCGTATGCCTCCTCTAACCAGTCGAGCTGCCGCTTGTATCCATGTCTGTCCAAAATCTTGTTTGCACATACAAGGAATTTGCTTTGGTGTGTTGGTGCAGACATGCACAAAAATAAGAGCTAAAAATAAAATGCACAAGAAGCAAATATACAAAACGCACACAGTTATGGCCAGGTCAGTGACCTTCGATCACCAACATCTAAATCAGTTCATCCTGTAGTCTTAGTGGGCAGTTTGTGGAGCACATCCCTGAAGACCTTCCTGAGATATCACGTTCACAAGAATGGGACAGACGCCTCGGCCTGGGCCGTTGCTAGGGGGCGGAGGCAGAAACACAGACAGAAACACCGGAAACCTGACGTCACGAATGGATACTGGTGTAAACGTACAGTAAACACACTCGGGAGAGTTGGTGTGTGTGTGTGTGTGTGTGTGTGTGTGTGTGTTGTGGAGGCTCTGCAGCACATCAGCAGCGCAAAGGCAACTTACAACAGGTACATTAAACTACTGCGGACATGTTTGACAACTTTTATGAGCCTTGAATGTCGTAAAACTGCTCCAACACAATCAAAGCTAAACTAGTTTCCAGTGAAGCAAATACTCCAGAACAAAGTGCATCATGGGAAATGCAGTCTTTTAGGAAACAAGGAGCAAACGTTGTTTACAGGAATGAGCCCGTCAGCAACAGCTCAGTCATTAACTGTTAGAATAAATAAACCAATCTGATGTTTATGCTTCTCTGAGATCAGACCGCTCCTTCAGTCGCCATCTCATTTGTCCGCCCACAGCCGCCATCGTCACACCGCAGACTCACACAGTCATTAAGCACGGTCACTTCCAACGCTGTAAACAGGTCATCACAGTAATAACACACTCAAATACGTTCAGTCATGTCACTTGTGTTGTGCATCTTCTGGGTTTATCAAACAACGATTTCCCCTCCAGCGGACGTCAAACTCGAGTTCATCTTTTCAAGATGAGATGTTCAGATACAGGACGGAAACAAAACTGGAATGTGAGACTTGAGGGAAGAAATGAGGCGGCTGAGCAGCGAACCTCAGGCAGAATCTGACATTTTGTCATGAAACATTTCATTATCTCGACTCTACTTAACCATTTTAATGAAAATCCCATCAAACCGTATCAACATGAAGTCTGTTATTATATTATAGTATTAAAAAAAGGAGTTTTTTGTTAAATTGTTTGGTCTATAAAATGTCAGATTTCCCAGAGACCAATGTGAAGTCTTCAAAGTGCTTTGATTTGTGCTCAAAAACTAAAAAGATATTTAAATTACAAGAAATGAACAGAGAAAACACAGAAAATATTTAGCATTAATGCTTAGTAAATGTATTAAATAATAAAGAAAAATGTATTGCACAAGTAATTAAATCAGATCTGATTCCAAATTCAATATAAATTAAATTAGTAGGAAAATGTTTTCCACTCCAGCAGGAACCACACGTGTGTTTCAACGACAGGACAAACATTGTTTTGAGCATCAACTTTTCCATTTCCTGAAGGCACAATGTGGCTCAGAAGACAGCAGGTGAATGTACTTACCCAATCGTCCCAAACTACGTGTAAACATTTCAGTTTCTATCTCACAAAGTGCTTCATTAAGTCAGCTGCAGAGAAAGCTTGTAAGCTTAAGTAAGTAACTAAGGCTATACACTTTCTTTAAGAAGTTTTGAGCTGGATTGAAGTTGCATTTGAAGCTATTTTACCAGAATTTACCCTCCAAAAAGTAAAAAACTCCTCAGAATAAATCAGAATTCCTCGTCACAACCCACTGAGACCTGTTCCAACTCTGAGACGACGCTACCAACTTAACACAAACTTAATATAAACAAGCGTCTCGTGTTTCAACCACAGCCAACATTGTGTCAGTGATACATACCCAGAAGAGAAAGTTGAACACAAACACCAAGTACTTGATACACTGCAGTGCCCCCATGGCTCCGAGCTCTTAGAGGGGGGGGTTTATTCTTTTTAAAGATGAAAATCCAAAAGCGAATGTTCTCTCTGAGTTCAAGCGTCTTCTTTGTGGGAGAAAGAAAGAGGAGCGAGTGAAAAGAAGATTCTTTTTGTGAACCACACCCTGTTGCATGGCTCACCTGGGTGTAGTTAGGAAGTGAGGGGGAGGGAGTGTGTGGAGAGAGGAGGGAGGAGGTGTGGGAGGGATTTATGTGCTGTGCAGACCGACTCTTTCCACAGAATCGGTTCACAAGTAAATGTGTCAAAGTTTCCAGCTTTTGCTAAATATTGCGTCAGTTTCTCCACGACACAACACTTCATCATGTCAATGCACTTTAACCGGCCCCCCCGGCTGATTACATCAGTCCTCGGCTCTGTGTGAGCAGCTGATAATGCACCAGGCAGCGTGAGAAGCACCCTGCCATAACAAAAGAGTCGTTGTGATCGTCGGGGCATGAGCACTCGGTAACCCAGTACACGCCGGACACGAAGAAGAGTCGTTCTGAAAGATCCGTTCGCTCAGTTCTGCTCATCGCTCGTGGACTTCAAACTGAGGTCTCAGGGTGCAGGTGAACGCAGTTTAAAGAGCTTTACTGTGAAGGATTATAAGAAATGTGAATACATGAGGAAAACAATCAGTTATCAACCCTTTAATTGTAATAAAATGGCTTATTTGAGGAGGTTTCTCGTGTCTTGTGACGTCGGCAGGTGGTTTGAGTGGATCAATGCCTCACAATGATCCAATCAGCCGAGATACCAAGTGCAAACAGGATCTTTGACACATCGACTCCAAGAAAACTGTCCACTGCTTCTCGTGGAGGAGGGGGGGGGTGGACATTCTCCTAAGTTCTTCTGCTGTCAACAACCATCTCTTTGTCTGAGATATGGTCTGCTTTGCGTATTCGCTAAAACACACCGCAAAGACAACAGCCGACAGCCGACAGCCGACTCGCACACACATCCTTCGCATGCTTGAGAGGAAATAACTCCACATAGCAGCTGCCGGCGTCGTCTGTGTTTCGTCATTCAAAAAGGGGAAACGGGAAGTCCTATGACATGCTGAGTGATTCATACTGAGTGTTGAGCATGTTGAATCAGACACCTCCCCTTCAGTACAGGATTGTGAAAAGCCCTCTCTAGTGACGTCAGTATAGGTCAGACGGTTATATTTAAACGCTTTAACAATGAGTTTCTGGGGTGTGTGTGAACTTCAGTAAAAACAATATTCTGCCTCGTTTTGAATAATGTTTCTCGAGAGGAATGAAGCTTTACAGGTGTGTTCTCACACACACACACACACACAGCTCCTGGGCTGGGCTCAGTGTTGTTTGCTGAGGTAACTGGAGCTGCCCTCCTCTCCCAGTAGACCCAGTGAAACCAACAACACTAGCTTTGTCTCCAAGCTGCTAGAGTCTCCCCCCGTCTCTCACTCTCTTCTTCGCCTCCTCCCTTCCTTCTCTGTGCCATGAACTATTTAGTTTGCTACTGTCCACGCTGCAACCTGTTAGATTTGTGTGCATCTCCAGACTGGTGAGAGAGGAGAAGACACATAGAACAGTGAACTAAGAAGAGGAAGGTGAAGAGTGAAGAAGAACTGATTCATCAGCATGTTCTGAACTACTGCAGGTTCAGTAAACCCCAACAAAGTGTTCATGGTACTGTATGTACATAAGCAAAAGTGAACACAAATGGCACAAACTACTCCCAGAAATGGGTTTAACACTTCCTGTTCCCTCGTATCGCGTTTTAAAGTCCTGAAGCTGAAGAGATTTCACCATTTTGATCTCCGACATAAAAAGTGTCAACAAATACCCCGCTCGTAAGTGTTGAAGCTAAGGTGCTAGCTAACAAGTGGCTTTGCTAAAACTCCCTTTTTGTGGAGGGAACCAGTGCGATGCTAACGTCCCCCCCTGCAGCACTCTGCAGTTTGCATCCTCCCACCGCGTTAATCTTAAATTCATCTGTCAATTTCCTGTTTGGTTTAATAGTGTTGATCATTATCGTTGATATTATATTTTATATGTCTGTAAAACTACAACAATAAGAACAAATCTCTTCTTTTTCACCCTCTTACAGTGGAAAACTACACAATAATTGTGTATTATCTCTATTATCTTGATGTATATGTAGTCAAATATTCAGTCAAGTATAGCTGGATGCCTGTTTTGCATCAAACGCACAATACGGGCACATCTGTCTGTGTCAGCTGACTGAACTAGCAAATAATAAACATGCTAGCCACATCACGTTGCACCTTTAAAGTATGAACCTGAAAATGAGCATAATATGTCCCCTTTAAGTAAAAGTAGCATTACTACAGTGTGGAAATATGCAGTGTTGCATTCAAAATGTTACTTAAGTTAAGTATTACCCTCCAAGTATACTTAAATATGCACTTTAATGTTGCAGCTGGTAAAGGTGGAGCTATTTTTAATTCCTTTATATACTGCTGGGTAACCTATAATAATACATCTTCATTTACAAATTCATTTATATTTTTGCATTAATCTAAATCTGCAAAGAAACTATCAAATAAATGTAGTGGAGTAAAGAAGTACAGTATTTGCCACCAATGCAAATGAAACGCTGATAATACACTCTGACCGTAAACATAATTAGCATTATATATTAAGAATGTGCACACGTTTTACATTAGAGATAAATATATAAATAAAGCTAACCCCTTTTTAAGGAATTTCGAACTATATTATACTATTTGTCACTTTTATTTATTTTGTAACTTACCCAGAAGACGAAATTAAAGATGAAGAGGGCGTACTTGACGCACAGCTCCCAGCTGCTCAAAGCCGTCATCCTGCGGTGTGTTTTAACGCTGTTAGCTTGGAATAAAACGGTAAAATATCTGGAAATCTCTCAACGTTTGACCGTTTTTAGACCTTCACTTCGGATCTGTCGCGTTCGGCTCCGTTCGGCTCGAGTCGGTCTCTTCCGTCAGCTGTCGGTTTTTTTGAGAGCAGCGCCTGATGTGATGGGAGGAAACAGATAAGATCAACTGCTCAACACCCACAAAGATCACGTTCAAATGATGAGTGCTTTGACTTCTGGTACTATGAGTATATTTACACTGTAGTATTGCTTCTTCCCCTCTTTATATCAGAAGCAGCACTTTTCAAAATAGAGTTTTAAAGTGCTTTAAATGGTTGAACCAGGGCTTAAATATTAATACTTTCAGATATGTGACTGGAGGATGTATTTTAGCCCACCTGGATGTCATCAGAAGGTCCTGACCTCTTTGTCTTGAGAAACATGCAAGATACTAACTCCAAGGATAATATCAATTCCAAATCCCAAAAATTAAAGACTAAATGGTATCATTTAAATATGTTCCACACAGTTTCAGACGTTTCTCCAGTCTGACACCAAATCCATGAATTTGGCACGGTCTAATGGAAAGCATGGTCACATTTTTAGAGTTTGAACTTTAAACCTCATTAGCAGCCTTCAAAATGCCATAAAGGTCAACACCAACCATAACCAGTGTGTGTGTGGGTGTGTGTGTGTGTGTGTGTGTGTGTGTGTGTGTGTGTGTGTGTGTGTGTGTGTGTGTGTGTGTGTGTGTGTGTGTGGCTATATTCTCTCTCTCTCTCTCTTTGCTGGAAATGTGACTGTTTTTCTTCTTCTGCAGAACAAAGACGACAGTGTGACCGGTCAGCCCACGACTTTTGTTTGCAGCTGCACACAAACACACACTGATGATGATGATGATGAGGAGGATGATGATGAGGAGGATGATGATGGTGATGAAGGAGTTCAGTGACCAGAGTGAACATCTGACCAGAACCACAGCAGAGGGAGTAAAATACGCTGACAGCTTTAACATCCAAAGGTCTCCATGTTCTCTGACTTCTGCTGCACGCGTCTCTGCGTCTGATGTGCTTCTGTGTTCCAGTACTTCAGTATATCAACGCTGCACTATTAATGTACTACATGCACACACTCTAACCTCACATTTAAAGGGAAAACACACATTTTTAGTGTTGCACCACTTTCATAAATGTCCACAACTATATTATAAAAGTATGCGTATGTAACTGTCTACCTTGTAAATGTAATTTAGTTCTTTTTTATTTCTTCCATTAGTGCTACTTTACACTTATATACGTTTTTCTTATTTTAATATTTTATTCTATTCTAATTTACAATACATATATACATATACAATATATATATATATATATATATATCGTTGTCAACGAGTGGCTGCACAAATTTCACATTTTACTGACCCTGCTCAAAAATCAATTAGAGTAATACAAAAAAAAATCTGACTTTTTATGTGTGTGCAACAGAAAATTAATATATATATATTGACAATAATTGCAGTTCCTACAAACGTCCAAAGGTTGGAGCTTAGTTTGTGTGTCTATAGTGTCTCAGTCGTCTTACTGAGCTGGATAAAAGACTGAGTGTGCTCCTCTGTAAAACAACACTGCCTTCATCTCCTTCATAGTGTGTGTGTGTGTGTGTGTGTGTGTGTGTGTGTGTGTGTGTGTGTGTGTGTGTGTGTGTGTGTGTGTGTAGTCTGCAATACAACTTGGCGTTCATCTCTGCACACATTTACAAAGCTTCCCTTCAGAGCTGCGGCGCCCGCCTCTGTGTGAGTGTTCATGTGTCAGAAAGGGGAGAAATGAGGCAAAGAAGGATGAGCTTCACATCTTCAACATTTCTCCAGGTTTACATCGACACAAAGTCTCTCATCACAACAGAATGATTTATTTAATTAATTACTCAACAGTAATAAACAAAAAAGGTCCTCAATAATTGCAATAACATACACAACTAAACCATGAAAGTGTAATGGCTATGTGTAATGTATTAGAGAACCTCTGAAGTTAAGAAAACTAGAAGCTACCATCCTCTAGTGGTGACACACACTCATCTTACGTTTCACTGATGGGCAGATGAAGCTTTATTAAGAGCTGGGGATCAAACTGTGACATCTAGTGGTTTGAAACACTTCAAGTTGTAGTAATGGGATATGATGGGAGAATGATATTCATTACATTAACTTAACTAAATAGATTGTCTTACATTAATACTACTCAGGTAGAAATGTTCTTATGGTTATGTCTTCGGTGTGAACACATCTCTAGGTTTTAGCAACCAGGGAGGCTGATTCCAGTATATTTTAGACTTAATATAATTTAATTTGATCACTTATCAAATAAATACATAAATTAATAAATAAAACACCAACTTTTTTCTGCCTTTATGTCTTGTACCTTGTACCTAAGTCACTTTTCAAATGATTGTTTCAATGAAATGTTCAGTATAAATCCTTGTTCTTTAAATCAGACTATTTTTAAGTTAACAACAAAACGAGGAATGAGAATCAGAAATACTTTATTGATGGGGGAATTGGGTTATGGTACAGTTGCTCCCATTCTATAAAAGACATATATATAAGCAAAGAGAAATTATAAGAAAAATACGAAATATGTATGTAAATCTATGTGTGTTATACTACAATACATAACAATATGGAAAAACTAAATAAGAAATGTGTAAAAAATGAGTACTACAATTTATATATAAATGAATAAATGGGATCTATAATTAAATGTGGTATATAGTGCAGGAATATTATAGATAAGAATAGTTTAAATGTACAGTATACATGCATTATTAATGTATACCGTTCTTTATATACCTGGCATGTCTTTAATTAATGAATAATAACATTTATATCCATGTATTCTGGAGTACAGTGGCTTTGAAACTGAGCTCAGAGCTGCTTTTCAATTATGAAACGATCCTTTATCTTCTAGCCAATCAGCCGCGTTCCTCCTCACTGCGCGGACCAATCAGAGAGCTGCGTTTGCTGATGGAGCGAGACAGCGGCGGTTTACCTGCTCAGAGTCCGTTAACGGGACGGGACGAGCACACACACACCTTCCCGGTAGTTTTTTTTACCGACGTGAAGTTCAAACCTGACGGATGGAAAGCGACACCGGACCACCTGCCTCGTGGAGGTTAACGTTACAAAGTTGTAACTAACTGCTCCGTTGGCCCGGTACCGTGATGGCTCGGACCGGCTCCGGTGCCCTCCTCTGCCGCCGAAACATCAAGCTGGACTCCTTTCTGAAGCGGAACACGGAACAGGCGGTGTATGAGCGGATCCGAGCCTACGAACCGTGCGTGGTGATATCGGAGACCGTCAATAAGGTGTATATGCACGTGGTGCTGAGCGACGAGCGCGTGTACCTTACCGAGTACCCGCCACGCACGCTCACAGAAGCCTTGAGCTTCAGGCGCGTGAGCGACGTCGAGCTGGTGAGTTTACGGAATCACATTAAACTTTTTGTATTTTCAGTAAAAGCTACGTGAACACCGGGACTACAGCTGAACACAACCGATTAATCGATTAGTGGAGTGACAGAGAAGTAATCGGCTATAAGACTGTGACTAAGAATCGTTTACTTCCTAACGAATCTTGATTTTAAAATGAGTCATTTCATATAAAATGTCCAGAGCTCAAGGTGGCATGATCCAATTACTTTATGTCAACACACAAGATCCACTTATGTGTTCAACCACATCTTGGAGTGTCAAGGAAAGTTGATAATTGTCCATTTCCAACGTCTAAAATTGCTCAATTTATGGGTTGAATCAAAATATCTTGATATTTTACAATCAGTACTTTACATTAAAAATGGCAAAAAAAATAAAGAAGTTTGGAAATTTCCATTTTTCACAATTTTCTGACATTTTGTAGACGAGTAATAGAGAACATGATGGTTAGATTAATCAATAATGAAAATAGTGATGAGTTGCAGCTCTAACTAGAGACCATCTTGCCATGGGGCCAGGTCCTTCCCCACTTCCTCCCCCCCTTTTCCCGTGCTCGAACCAGACCCATCTTCAAACTTTCATTGTGATCTCAACTACCCATGTGTAAAGTTTTGTGACGCCAAATCGGACCAGGGATGTAAAGTGAGGAGAGAAGTGTGTGGGGCATTTTGATCTCACATCTGTAAAGTTTCGTGACTGCATCTCGTACGGTTGCGACGCTATCGAAGTGACAAATCTGTCCACAGACAGAAAGAAATATAAATGACTTAAAACTGCATGTGTGGTAGTTCCTGTTACAGTAGGTGTCTGTCACTGTCTGTGTCAGTGAATGATGTCCAACAGATCCCAGAGCCACAGGTGACGTCTTTAAATATTGTTAGTCGACAATATAAATCAGCTATCCTCATCAGTTTCAGCTACAATCATCTGGGACTGCAATTATTAATATATTAATTTATGTATGTATTCATTATATGAATGTTCATATCTATATATAAAATTTGAAATGATTCAGCACTACCTGCTACACATTGATGATCCTGAAAGGTCTCTTTATCTGAACATCAGGACTGCATATATGGTCTAAATATTGCTTGTTCGGGTGATGTGGCTTTAAAAAAAACTATAATTTTTTAGGATTCAATTAGGTTTTGCTCGAATTTCTCAATTAATTAATAATCTCTGGGCCACATAACACAACTAAAACCCTGAATGACCCAGTCTAGATTACTACCAGGGGCTCCAAATAAATTAATGCTGCGTTATATATATATATATATATATATATATATATATATATATATATAAAACCCTACATTACACGCAGTATCCGAAAGAGAAGCTGAGTCTGTGTTTAGCAGAATAAGCCTCTCATTAAACGCCTTATGTCACGTAGGTCAGAGGTCAAAGTGTTAAACTCTTCCTTACCGTGTTAATCTGTCCTGTCCTATTGCCTGTGTTGAACGTTGTTGAACTCACTGTGACTTTAGCAGGACTAAAAGTTCTCTTCAAACTCCTCTAGCATCTAACTAATGAGTATTTTATCTGTTCAGACTACAAAACTTTGACTTTGATGATGAAAACCTCAGATATAGTTTCATTACATTACATTATTGTCATAAGAGGAGAAAGAAATACAGAAGAAAAGTTGAAGAAAATCAAAACATCTAATTAATAAATGTAGAAATTAATTAATTAAAGAGGAAATATATAAAGAAATTTAACAAATACAGAAAAATATGAACAAAAGAAAAACACATAGAAATAAATATCTAAATAAATAAGGAGAAAATACATAATACAAAATAAATAAAAAGATACAGAAACATAAAAAATAACAAAATAAATAAATATAGAAATAATAATATCTAAATAAACTATTATTATTATAATAAGCTTTTATTTTTAGTTCCCTCCTTTCCTCCGCTCTGTCTCTGACTGTAGGTGTGCGCACACGTGTGTGTGTGTCGGGAGCGAAGCCCCGCCCTTCGCAAAACAGAGCGAAGGACAGAATGTGTATGTGCAAAGTAGACAGTACACACTGAAACGAGCACATAAATGAGCTCAATAACATAAGCGTTTAGTTTATTTAAAAGAAGAACACCTGTTCAATGTAAAAAGTGAGTTGTGAATATATATTTTTTTTAAAAAGCAGCGCCCCCCCCCCAAGACAATGTAGGGGAAACACTGAGCTAAGTATAAAACATATTGAGACGATGAGATGCTGTACATTCAACATCTTGACACAAATCTTTATCGCTGGTATTTCAGGTCAATGACCTCCCAGATTTCCTCCGTGGGAAGGAACAGGAAGTCTGCCAGCACATTCGGATCACCTACAAGACTGACAAGCCTGCTGCGAGGGGCCGTGATTGGCTGAGGAGAGACAGGAGGACGAAACTTCCTCCTGCAGCCCCGTCCTCTCGCAGACCCAGCCACTGCCCAACAACGACACACACCTTAGAAGGTAAAACGCTGTTTTAAAATGTGCAAATAATCTATTGTCCAACAAACAAATACCAAGACTGTGCAGTCTGTTAGATTTAAGACAGTGACACATTTATTGGTGTTTAGGCTTTGCACAGCAGCACATTGGGTCTGCTAATCGGGCTAATAATGACACGGTTGCGGCTTAGATCCCCGTACGAGCCAAGCGTCTTTAAGTGCGGCTTCGGCTCAGTTGCTAGAAAAGGTCATACACTAATCGCAGGGTTGCTGATTGAGTTTCCGGCTCCTCCTGTCCACATTTCAAAGTGGCGTAGAGCAATAAGAGAAATGCTAGAATATCTGAAAAGTGTGTGTGTGACATTGTCTTGTATGGGAGTTGCAGTTAAAGTGTAAGAGAAGTGTAAGAGAAGTGTAAGAGAAGTGTAAGTGTCAGGTTATATGTAAGCAGTGAAGCTCATTTGTTCTTTATTTCTTATTCGATACCTTTTAATGTAGAACTTTAACCCTCCTGTTTCTTGTTCTACCCCGACAGGTTATCCTGCACAGAGGTGAGCGTCACACACACACACAGACACACAGACACACACACACACACACACACACACACTCTGGTTTGTCAGATGATATCCATGTGTGGAAGCTGAGACTGCTTTCTTTACTTTTTAACCGTCTTAAGTATCAAACACTCGCCTCCTGCAGACTTTAAAAGAAGCATAATTCCTCCTTCTTTTCCATCAATCACTGTTTTTATTCACAACTAAAGTAATTATTTGACACTTCACTCGGCGTGGTGCAACTTTACGTGTCTAATTCTGCTTCTTTTTTTCTGGGAGTCATGGAGACAGACAAACAGCTGTAAAACCTTTACAGCTGTTTGTCTGCACGGCAACACGAGACAAGAAGGGTTAACCTTTAAATACCTGCCTTTATACATGTGTGTGTGTGTGTGTGTGTATATATATATATATATATATATATATATATATATATATATATATATATATATATATATATATATATAGTGATGGTAAGAGGGTAGTGTCCTCAATGAAATGCCAAATAAACATTTCACAAAATGTTCAATCTCATCCGGTTTCACTGGGAAACAACTAAATAATGTGTAAAGTGAAAGCGGCTCTGTAACGCTCCACCTGTCTCCGGTAGCTCATGACTTATTGAACAAAGAGACATGTTCCACTTCAGTTTGCCTGCTGCTCATTGTCTCTGTTCACTGAGGAGTTTAAAGTTTTATATGCTTGAGATCTAAATGTATTTATATACTTATATACTTTAAAGCATATGAACAACACAGAATACAGTTTCCATTAATGATGAGTGTGATGCAACCTCCGGGAAGTGTAAACGCTGTCTCATGCTTATCTGTCTCTCTGCCTGAGTGTAGTTCACCCCGGGGGAGGTCATTAAACACACACACACACACACACACACGCACACACACTCTGAGACTTACAGTAGCTGATCTGCTGTTGATCTTTACATCCGTTGAATCATTATATTCGAATGACTGAGCAGCCTGCTGGAGGGATGAAGGTGGAAATAATCCCGTGTTTACGACTTCTGTTCTTCACACTAATCAAGATGGTTATGAGATTACAGAGTTGGTCGTGTGAGGTTCAGGACTGTAGAACCAGCATCAACTGTTTAGGGATGCAATGCGACAAAGAACCCGGAAAGAAAGCCATTAAAGCTTACTGTACATCAGCCTCGCTCCTCAATACGGCAGGGACGACCACGATGAGTATATGAACAATGGATCACATGACTACTTGAGGTGCCAGAGAGGAACTATGTGTGAAAGAGGCTGAAACGAAGGCTACATTCCAGATGTTTCTGTGCGTGCTGCCTTAAAGGGACACCTAAAAACATCGTTATTAGTAAAACTTAGTCTTTTAGTATTTGCTCCTGTAACGAGTTAATCTCATGCGTCTCTTTGCTGTTCATCAGGAGCCCCAGTGAAAGCGGGACAGAGGTGGTTTCCATATTACCGCCCACGCGTTCTGCTTCCTGTCCAGACCCAGAGACTCTGGGCCTCCTGAGGGTCCCTCACCCTCCCTCCACAGCGTCCTCCCTCTACTCCCCCACCTCCAATAGGAGGCTGAACTTCCCTGACACTGGCCAGGTACACCTGCCCCTTGTTACTACATTTAAATCGTTTAGGGATACAAAATGGCTCAGAAGGTGACCTTGTGTGTTGATGATGGATGTTCAGGTCCCGAGGAGGCTCGGATCAGTTGTGTCTCGCATGTTGAGAAGAGAGTGTGTGAGCAGCGGAGCGGAGAGGGAGGCTGAGCTGCATCTTTACGCCGTGTCACACACGTCCAGACTGTACCTCCATCTCCAGAGCTCATGGAACAGCTTCATTATCGTGAGTGATGATGGAGACGCGTGAAGAGGAAGTCTGGTGTCATTTTTATGTTCCTTATGTGTGTGTGTGTGTGTGTGTGTGTGTGTGTGTGTTCAGAGGTCCACTCTGTCGTTAGACCCGCTCTACAGAAGGAGGTGCAGTGCCTTGTGTGACTCTTCTCCTGGGAAGCGACTTCCTGCCACCAGGTAGCAGAACTGTTGTAACACAGGACTGTTTATATTATATTCATGGTATCAGTATCAAGTTTTCAGCCTCAAATATGGAGATTTCTGACTTTCTTTCCTGTTTATCATCTTTAACTGGATATCAGCTGGGAGCGGACCGCTCACCTGTTCGCTCAGCTGAGCTCTGAGCTGCTGCAGGAGGGGATCAGTGTGGAGAGGCTCTACCTGCTGCTGCAGGAGCTGAGAACTGCTGCTCACCGTAACGTCGCACTGCGCCGACTCTTCTGGAGGGTGAGAGGTTCAGAAGCATCTTTGTACGTCTGTTTTTGTGAGGACGCTCCTTTTCAAATGATTCCTTCGTCAACATAACCATCATACCTACATGTTGACTCAGCTGTACCACACTATGCATTCAAACCTTTACTGACGTCTAAGCAGCTAACTATATTTATTTTAACCACTTTATATAGTTGGTAGTTTCATCTGTGCCGATGCGTCATATTTTATAAACTCATCACATGTGTAGTAACTCGTAAATCCTGAAGCATCTCAGAGCAGCACTTGAGGTAATGTACTTTAGTTACTATGTTACTCTCACCTACAGAAGACAAAGACTCTCATGCACACTGAAGTACACACTAAAGTAAAGTTGTGTGTGTGGTTGTGACGACGTTCTCTGTTGTGTCTCAGTCCAGTGAGCTGTGTGTGTTCCTGGTTCAGACTCTGGAGGAATCTCTGCACGGCTGTCAGAGCCTCAGTGAAGTCTACACAGCAGATCAGCTGCTGTAAGTCTCAGAGAGAGAGAGTGTGTGCGTGTGTGTTTGTGTGTGTGTGTGTGTGTGTGTGTGTGTGTGTGTCAGTGCTTCAGAACTGCTTGTAAAGGTTTCCTGTTTGCTTTCAAACATCATAACAACAGATGTTCATTCGAATCCAAGAGTTTCTTTGTGTCTAATTGTAGGATAATAAACAAAAGGAATATATATATATATGTGTTATTACTTATAAAACATGACACATTTCTTTAATTGGTGTCATAATGATTTATAGTGTTAGTCCAGTTTGTGGCAGAGGGACATGCTTCTACTTTAATATGATGTGTTGGTCCAGAGAGTAGTTGTACATGTTAGTATTATATGTAGTATATTTTGTATAACAGCAGCTCAATGCTTCTCGTCAGACTGAGCACTCTGGTGGTGCAGACGCTCTCCGTCATGTTCAGAGAGACGGAGGTCGAACCGGCCAGACTCAACCTGCTCTCTGCCAAAAAGTAACCCTCCCACCTGTCCTCTGTCTATTTGAATACTTTATAAATCTTCTCATGAATCTCTTCTCTGCTGTAAACTCCCTCTGGAAGAGTTTCAAAGTGTTCCTCTCCCTCCAGAGGTGCCCTGGCCTCCAGAATGCTGCTTGCCTTGATATGTGACGCAGAGCTACAAACACAGAACCAAAGGTCTCTGGTGGACTCTGAGGTGAGCGGCTCTTTGCTCTCATTATTGTTATTTATTATGCATTTGATCTGTTTAGTAATGTTGTCCTGCTCTGTCAGCTGCAGGCCTTACTAGCTGAGTATATGGACGCTGCCTGCTCTCTGCTCTCCGAGCTGCTGCTTTTAGGCCACGAGGTGAGTTTACACCTGCAGGCTCACATCCACAAGTAATGGTTGATATCTACACTCTGATTGTTTGAGCATCAACACATACTGTACGGTTCTTAACTGATGATCTGGTGTGACCTGTGCAATGCAAATGTAAAAAGTGAAGGAAAATCCAAACATGAAGCCGGTGACTTCACACTTTGTTGAAACGTTCCTGTGTTTTAGGCCAGCAGATGTTCCTCTGCCGACAACTTCCTGTCTGTTGGCTGGATCCTCCGAGCCCTGCAGCCTCATCCTCACCTGGTAAACCTCCTCAATGTCACACTTTCAACGCTGGCGTTCCTGCGACAGATTGTATTGTAGAAGCTGGTCTGCACAACCCGTAATAAAAGTGTTTAGTTCAAACTGAAGCTCAGAACCTTCCTGCTCTCCTCGTCTCTGCAGTTGTCCTTCATTGGGCACCAGGCCCAGCAGGTGGTGCTGGTTCTGTCCGACCTGCAGGAGTCCTTTCTCAGTCCCTCTCAGTCCGTGCTGCTCTTCCAGCGCTGTCGCCTCCTGCTGGCCTGCCTGCAGTACAACACCCAGCTGGCCCAGCACCTCCGCTCCCACTTCAGAGAGGAGTTCAGGTTTGTGCTGCTTTTCTGCTCAACACTCAGGTGATGAAAGAAACATAACTCACAAATACTCCAAGTAAAAGTTCTGCACTTGACGAAATTGATGAGTGTGTGAGACGAAGGATGTGTTTCCTCCCTGCAGGTACTTTGTGAAGCTCTCATGTGCGGAGGAGAAGCTGCCGTCTCACTACCCGATCAGCCAACCGACTCTGCGGCTGGTCGAGCAGATCTTGACTCTTAACCTGCTCAGATGATCGCACACGGACACACGTGTGCACTTACACCTGAATACAGGACCGTGACAGTGTGTGCCTTTTCAAGTCCGAGTGAGTTTATACTTTGCGTTTCAGCGCTGCCATGATTCCTCTGAGCGTTACATCTGCTGCTACAGGTGGAGCTTAAGATCCCAGCAGAGAGAACAATGTAAAGCAGAAGTCTTCTCCACGTTTCATCGGTGTTAGCAGTGCTACAAGCTAAATGCTAACGTGCTGATGTTAAGCAGGTGTAGTGATAAACATGTTCACCATCTGAGTTTAGAGTATCGGCATTAAAAACATCTGATCATTAGCAGTGAGCACAAACGTTCCTCGTATACGTTTGTGTTCTGCCTGTGTGGATATTTGAACATGTAGCTCTGAGCCGAGAGCCGTCGGGTCTAAATAAAGTGAAGTGAAGTCTCTGAATGTGGAATAAATTCCAGTTAAATGTGATTATTAAACATAAAAACATTGGATATTGTTCCCTGCTGATTATTAAACGTAGACGTTTGGATAGATGTACAGCTATAACAAAACACAGAAACGTTTTTAAAAGATTCATTTAATTAATTTAACAAAATGAAGCTGTTTTAAATCAAATATAGTGTATTAAAAATGTAATATATAAAATATTATTTATAATTTAAAATAAAATCTGAAATGTTGTAAAAATCATCCACACATTAATGTTGCTGTCAAACGTAGCCACACTTATTAATCTACATTAATATTAACAACCTAATGTGATCTTAAAACATATTCTTGGCACTTGAATTCATTAGAAGAAAGGCACATGGTCCACAGAGAGGCACATGGTCCACAGAGAGGCACATGGTCCACAGAGAGGCACATGGTCCACACAGAGAGGCACATGGTCCACACAGTGAGGCACATGGTCCACAGAGAGGCACATGGTCCACAGAGAAGCACATGGTCCACAGAGAGGCACATGGTCCACACAGTGAGGCACATGGTCCACAGAGAGGCACATGGTCCACAGAGAGAGGCACATGGTCCACACAGTGAGGCACATGGTCCACACAGTGAGGCACATGGTCCACAGAGAGAGGCACATGGTCCACAGTGAGGCACATGGTCCACAGAGAGGCACATGGTCCACAGAGAGGCACATGGTCCACACAGTGAGGCACATGGTCCACAGAGAAGCACATGGTCCACAGAGAGGCACATGGTCCACACAGTGAGGCACATGGTCCACAGAGAAGCACATGGTCCACAGAGAGGCACATGGTCCACACAGAGAGGCACATGGTCCACACAGTGAGGCACATGGTCCACACAGTGAGGCACATGGTCCACAGAGAGGCACATGGTCCACAGAGAGAGGCACATGGTCCACACTGAGGCACATGGTCCACAGAGAGGCACATGGTCCACAGAGAGGCACATGGTCCACACTGAGGCACATGGTCCACACAGAGAGGCACATGGTCCACACAGAGAGGCACATGGTCCACACAGAGAGGCACATGGTCCACACAGAGAGGCACATGGTCCACACAGAGAGGCACATGGTCCACAGAGAGAGGCACATGGTCCACACAGAGAGGCACATGGTCCACACAGAGAGGCACATGGTCCACACAGAGAGGCACATGGTCCCCACAGAGAGGCACATGGTCCCCACAGAGAGGCACATGGTCCCCAGAGAGAGGCACATGGTCCCCAGAGAGAGGCACATGGTCCCCACAGAGAGGCACATGGTCCACACAGAGAGGCACATGGTCCACAGAGAGGCACATGGTCCACAGAGAGAGGCACATGGTCCACACAGTGAGGCACATGGTCCACACAGTGAGGCACATGGTCCACAGAGAGAGGCACATGGTCCACAGTGAGGCACATGGTCCACAGAGAGGCACATGGTCCACAGAGAGGCACATGGTCCACACAGTGAGGCACATGGTCCACAGAGAAGCACATGGTCCACAGAGAGGCACATGGTCCACACAGTGAGGCACATGGTCCACAGAGAAGCACATGGTCCACAGAGAAGCACATGGTCCACACAGAGAGGCACATGGTCCACACAGAGAGGCACATGGTCCACACAGTGAGGCACATGGTCCACACAGTGAGGCACATGGTCCACAGAGAGAGGCACATGGTCCACACTGAGGCACATGGTCCACAGAGAGGCACATGGTCCACAGAGAGGCACATGGTCCACACTGAGGCACATGGTCCACACTGAGGGGCACATGGTCCACACAGAGAGGCACATGGTCCACACAGAGAGGCACATGGTCCCCACAGAGAGGCACATGGTCCACACAGTGAGGCACATGGTCCACACAGAGAGGCACATGGTCCACACAGAGAGGCACATGGTCCACACAGAGAGGCACATGGTCCACACAGTGAGGCACATGGTCCACACAGAGCGGCACATGCGTTAGTGTTAAAGGTCGTGAACACTCGTCACACTATACGATGTTTTCCAGCAGTGATTCGTGTGCTCGTGCAATCGTTCACATCTTGGCTTTGGGAGTTGAGTTGGAGTACAGATACTTCTGCAGAAAAGCCAAGATCTTATTCCAGGAGTCCTCCTGAGCGTGTGCGTGGGGTTTACTTTGTCCTCCCCACAGCAATATCACTAAAACACACAATGTTGTACGTGAGTCTTCAGATACGGACACTAAAGCAGAATGAAATACATCCACACCAGAGTCATGTTCTGCCACCAGGGGGCGAGTTTGGCTCATGGGAGTTGTTGCCGCCAACAACATATTAACTAACGGTTTAAATGCATGAATGTGGTCCTTAATGTTAGTTTAGTAACCGTGTGACCCTTGAGCAGAACTCACCTTTCTCTTTTGTATCATGCTTTACAAAATTAGTGGCTCTGAAGTGAGGCGAGTACGGCGGCTCAATCAGATGTCCAGCATCAGGGTATTCAACTCTGTTCAGCAGGTGCTCATTCCCTGCTGCACGCATCACCTGGGCCATCTGAGGGTCAAATCAGAACAGCACACACTTAACAAGAGAAGGCATCCCTCGTTTCTCGTTATTATATCTGTTAGGTGCTTTTATTTTGAAAAAACAAGCCTTGTCCTTGTTCCTGTTAAGATAGTTACTTCATGGGGCTTTTACTTTGAAAGGGTTGGGAGGAGAGACATTTAAATAACACATTTTGCCTGAATATTTGTGACGTGTGTGTGTGTGTGTGTGTGCGCTCACATCGTCAGCATACTCCACTGCGGCACAGTTCTGATCATCACAGCCGTTCACCAAGAACATTGGACAGTTTATTTTCCCCACCTCGAAGAGAATCAACCACAAGGAACAACTTGAATATGCGTTTGTCAGACTTTAATTAGCACAGAGGAAACAACATTAAGGAATAACTTAAATGTTTTAGTGTCTAATGGGGAACAACAATTTGTGAGGGAGAGCGCTAAAGTGTTATAATCGTCTGACAACGTTATGAAAAGGACCCTACAGAGAACCTTTCGCAGGATGTGTCTGATTGTTGTTGCGTGTAAGTGAGTCCGAGTGCCGGTGTGTGTTGTACAGAACCATGTGGATGAGGACTAACCCTCAGGGCAGGTTTCAGAACGAGGCTTCTCCTTTAGCGAGACTTGTTGAGACAAAAAGATTTATTCCTCTGTGGAGTTCTTTCAGTGACACAAGAACTTTTGAAATGAGCCAACATGCAGCCTCATCCTTGTACTTACGTCCACTTTCTGTGAGGGATCATCTGAAATGGGAAGGCCTATATCTCTCCATATCTCACAGTTGTTCTCATCCAAGTGCATCTTGGAATAGTTCCTGCCATCACAAGTCATCGTTCCATCAGTCTGTGACACTTTGTGTTGATGTCACTGACAGAATAACAGAATACCTACTTGGTCCATATGTGATAAAGTTCTCCGAGGGTCGCCCCGTATGGATGTAGGTGGCTGGCGCTGATACAAACACAACAACTGGGCTGGAAGGAAACACAAGACTGTGAGACACTCGACCTCCATATTGTTCTCCACTGTGTGCCATCAGGGAACACATTTCAGCAGGTAATTCTCAAACCTGCAAACTTTCAGACCTGCACATGATTTAACAACAAACATATGTGAATATGTGGTCGTTTTGTGTCTCTTTGTGGTTGTTTGTGTCTCTTTGTGGTCGTTTTGTGTCTCTTTGTGGTCGTTTTGTGTCTCTGTAGTTGTGTTGTGTCTCTGTAGTTGTGTTGGGTCTCTTTGTGGTCGTTTTGTGTCTCTTTGTGGTCGTTTGTGTCTCTTTGTGGTCGTTTTGTGTCTCTTTGTGGTTGTTTTGTGTCTCTTTGTGGTTGTGTTGTGTCTCTTTGTGGTTGTGTTGTGTCTCTTTGTGGTTGTGTTGTGTCTCTTTGTGGTCGTTTTGTGTCTCTTTGTGGTCGTTTTGTGTCTCTTTGTGGATGTTTTGTGTCTCTTTGTAGTTGTTTTGTGTCTCTTTGTGGATGTTTTGTGTCTCTGTGGTTGTTTTGTGTCTCTTTGTGGTCGTTTTGTGTCTCTTTGTGGTCGTTTTGTGTCTCTTTGTGGATGTTTTGTGTCTCTTTGTAGTTGTTTTGTGTCTCTTTGTGGTTGTTTTGTGTCTCTTTGTAGTCGTTTTGTGTCTCTTTGTGGTCGTTTTGTGTCTCTTTGTGGTTGTTTTGTGTCTCTTTGTGGATGTTTTGTGTCTCTGTAGTTGTTTGTGTCTCTGTGGTTGTTTGTGTCTCTTTGTGGTCGTTTTGTGTCTCTTTGTGGTTGTTTTGTGTCTCTTTGTGGTTGTTTTGTGTCTCTTTGTAGTTGTTTTGTGTCTCTTTGTGGTCGTTTTGTGTCTCTTTGTGGATGTTTTGTGTCTCTTTGTAGTTGTTTTGTGTCTCTTGTGGTCGTTTTGTGGTTGTTTTGTGTCTCTTTGTGGTTGTTTTGTGTCTCTTTGTAGTTGTTTTGTGTCTCTTTGTGGATGTTTTGTGTCTCTTTGTAGTTGTTTTGTGTCTCTTTGTGGTCGTTTTGTGTCTCTTTGTGGATGTTTTGTGTCTCTTTGTAGTTGTTTTGTGTCTCTTTGTGGTCGTTTTGGTCGTTGTTTTGTGTCTCTTTGTGGTTGTTTTGTGTCGCTTTGTAGTTGTTTTGTGTCTCTTTGTAGTTGTTTTGTGTCTCTTTGTGGTCGTTTTGTGTCTCTTGTTTTGTGTCTCTTTGGTGGTGTTTTGTGTCTCTTGTAGTTGTTTTGTGTCTCTTGTGTAGTCGTTTTGTGTCTCTTTGTGGTCGTTTTGTGTCTCTTTGTGGTCGTTTTTGTGTCTCTTTGTGGTTGTTTTGTGTCTCTTTGTGGATGTTTTGTGTCTCGGTAGTTGTTTTGTGTCTCTTGTGGTTGTTTTTGTGTCTCTTTGTGGTCGTTTGTGTCTCTTTGTGATTGTTTTGTGTCTCTTTGTGGTTGTTTTGTGTCTCTTTGTAGTTGTTTTGTGTCTCTTTGTGGTCGTTTGTGTCATCTTTGTAGTTGTTTTGTGTCTCTTTGTAGTCGTTTTGTGTCTCTTTGTGTCGTTTTTGTGTCTCTTTGTGGTCGTTTTGTGTCTCTTGTGTTGTTTTGTGTCTCTTGTGATGTTTTGGTGTCTCTGTAGTTGTTTTGTGTCTCTGTGGTTGTTTTGTGTCTCTTTGTGGTCGTTTTGTGTCCTTTGTGATTGTTTTGTGTCCTCTTGTTTTTGGTTGTTTGGTGTCTCTTTGTAGTTGTTTTGTGTCTCTTTGTGGTCGTTTGTGTCTCTTTGTGGATGTTTTGTGTCTCTTTGTAGTTGTTTTGTGTCTCTTGTGGTCGTTTTTGTGGTTGTTTTGTGTCTCTTTGTGGTTGTTTTGTGTCTCTTTGTAGTTGTTTTGTGTCTCTTGTGGATGTTTGTGTCTTTGTAGTTGTTTGTGTCTCCTTTGTGGTCGTTTGTGTCTTGTGGATGTTTGTGTCTCTTTGTAGGTTGTTTGTTGTCCTCTTTGTGGTTGTTTTGTGTCTCTTTGTAGTTGTTTTGTGTCTCTTGTAGTTGTTTTGTGTCTCTTTGTAGTTGTTTTGTGTCTCTTTGTAGTTGTTTTGTGTCTCTTTGTGGTCCGTTTTGTGTCTCTTTGTGCTTGTTTCACCCTCTTTTCATAGTCCGTGTGGTCTCTTTGCAGCTGTAGTGCAATTCTTTTTAGTTGTTTTGTTTCTGTCTGTTTTTTGTGTCTCTTCCTGGTACTGGTAATACATTTCGATAGGCCCCATCAGTAATCCATCCATGTATTTAAAGCTAAAGAAAAAGAAACTCAAAGATATTTTGCATGTGTCACTTGCCTTGATAACGCTGCTCTCTGCTGACAACAGGATGGTCAAAAGCGAGCCAAGGGAAAGGCCGAAGATTCCAACTCTGTCCGCGATCACTTGAGGATGGTCTCTGATGATATCAACTGCTTTCTGTGCAGAAGTAGAGAACAGCAAATTAAGAAAACAGAAATGTGGTACCAGCTACTTGAACATTCCTCACCAAGTGTGTGCGTCTGAAGTTCTTAGTGACTATTATTATCGTAAGTAAGTAAGTAAGTAAGTAAAGCAACTCAGATGTGAGGAAACTGTCAGATTGAGTTGCTGCAGCTTTGCTTTGCCGCCACATTATAACTTCCACCAGGGAGGTTTTGTTTTGTCTTTGTCTGCAGGATTAAGGACTGTAGGTCTGCGCTCTCCGACTGCCCTTCTAGTCTTCAACACTAGTTGAGGGGAGGCTCGTGCGTCTACCTCTTGGGTTTCGAAGTGAGTCTATGCACACGTTTACGGTAGCAACGCTACAGTGTGCGCATCATGAGTGCAAAAGCTCTAATGAAATTTGTATTGCCTCAATAAAGTCAAAGCCCCATTAAATATGTACGACCCAGGTCAGTTCAGACACACACAGAGAATATTAATAACAAACACAAACCTCAAAATAGTTTAACTCTTGGTTTGCTGACTCCAGCTCCCCGGCGGCGAAATACTCCAGCGCCAAAGAAGCATAACCGTGTGATGCCAGCAACGCCGAACGATACTCCAGCAGCCCTCCGCCGCCTCCCCACATATCCAGCAGGCCGGGGAAGGGGCCTGGACCTGCAGCACGCAGATAATCACACCATTCATTAATCAAGACAAACAATGGGTCAGGGGACACCAACAGGTGACGTAGGAGTTCCTACCTGCAGGCATAAACAGAGTCCCTCGCACTCCTCTCTTTTTGATTTCGATCCTCTGGACTCCTGGAGCCATGTGCCACCTCTCTGTGAGCGACGAGGCCAAGGCAGCCCGCTCCCTGAAGCCCTCCGCTACGTGTCCACTGTAGACCGAGATGTTGACCAGCTGGGGGACGCAGACGTTCAGCTTTCTCAACCTGACGGGTTTTCAAAAAGGTTTCACCGTTTTTATATATTTAGTGTTAGTATGTTTCTGTTGTATCAGGGATGATGTCTCAGAAGTATGTAGCTTGATGGTATATATATATATATATATATATATATATATATAAATATATATAGATATATTAATATATATATATCGATAATATATAGATATATATGTGCACTGGCATATCTCTCTCATCTCTCTCATGTGGTCCTTCTTCTCTTCTCTCTCTCTCTCTCCTCTTTGTCTCTTCCCTTCTTCCCTCTCTCTCTCTCTCGCTCTCTCGCGCTCTCTCTCTCTCTCTCCCGCTCTCTGTCTCTCTACTCTCTCTCTCTATCCCTCCCTCCTGTCTCTCTCCCCCTCTCTCTCTCTTCTCTTCGCTCCTCTCTCTCTCTGGCTTCTCTATCATCTCTCTCTCTCCCACCTCTCATCCTCTTCCCTCTCCCCCCATCTATCTTCTTCTCTCTCTCATCTCGCTCTCCTCTCTCTCTCTCCTCCTCTCCTCCCCTCATACCTTCATTTGTGTCTCTCTCTTCTATCTATGTGTGATATTCAGCTTAGACTATATATACAGTCCTCTCTCTCTCTACTATCTCTGTGTCTCATCTCCCTCTATAATGTCTGCGTCTCCATATCCTCTCTCTCCTCTATGTCTCTCTCTCTCTATCTCTCTATGCTCTATATATAATGTGTTCTATCTCCATAGATATGTCTAATATCCTCTCCATCCATACATACCGACTACCATACATACATCCCTACTACCTACAGAATACCCATAAACCAAGACAGACGGGTTGCTGCGTAGGCAACAACCATAAAGGTTAAATATGTGAAGTTGGCGTTTTTAAAAATCATGTGTGTTACATCTTAATCATTCTGTAAAGTTAATGTCTGCAGTCCCTCTGCAGGTGTATTACCTGAGGCCTATGCGGCTGCCTGGGATGGGACGCATACTCCACAACAAACCATGTCTTCTTTTCCTGTGTAAGTTCCCCCAAAACTGTAATCATCTGCAACTACAAAAGCATTAAAATGTCAATAAAACCAAATATGCAAAAATATCCAAGAAGCAGTTTGAGGAGATGCAAAGGAGGAGAACTCACCAGACACCGCTCCTCTGTGGTTACTCACGTAGTGTCCGAAGGCCTCCCAGTAGTCCTTGTCCTCCGAGTGGTGGAGGGAGTGCAGGGTCACTGGACACCCTGGGGGCAGATTCTCCACCACCACCTTGAACTTCTCATCGATCATAGCCCGAGAGGGGTGGACGGAGAGGACCGGGGGCATAGCGTGGGACATGGTCGAGAATCGACTGTGGAGAAATGCAAACCAACGAGTTACATTTTATAAAGTTGTAACAAGGAAGCTAAACACCCTGAGATCACACAGTGTTACTGTATGTACAGTATTACATGTGTGTGTACATGTGTTACTGTATGTACAGTATTACATGTGTGTGTACATGTGTTACTGTATATACAGTATTACATGTGTGTGTACATGTGTGTGTACATGTGTTACTGTATGTACAGTATTACATGTGTGTGTACATCTGTTACTGTATTTACAGTATTACATGTGTGTGTACATGTGTGTGTACATGTGTTACTGTATGTACAGTATTACATGTGTGTGTACATGTGTTACTGTATGTACAGTATTACATGTGTGTGTACATGTGTTACTGTATGTACAGTATTACATGTGTGTGTACATCTGTTACTGTATTTACAGTATTACATGTGTGTACATGTGTGTGTACATGTGTTACTGTATGTACAGTATTACATGTGTGTGTACATGTGTTACTGTATGTACAGTATTACATGTGTGTGTACATCTGTTACTGTATTTACAGTATTACATGTGTGTGTACATGTGTGTGTACATGTGTTACTGTATGTACAGTATTACATGTGTGTGTACATGTGTTACTGTATTTACAGTATTACATGTGTGTGTACATGTGTGTGTACATGTGTTATTGCACGTAAGAGCATTTTAATGTTGTAGTTCTGTACTACAGCATAGCATGTGTTTGTATATGTAAAAAGTTTAGTGAGTGTTAATGAAATGTAGAGGATTAAAAACCACTGGCTTGAACACCACCAGCTAAAAAAACACACTTTTACAAACTTACTTAAACTTTACTTTCGCATTTGATAAGTTAGTAAAGTTTAGTCTTCAGTTAGTAAAGTTTAGTCTTCAGTTAGTAAAGTTTAGTCTTCAGTTAGTAAAGTTTAGTCTTCAGTTAGTCCGGAGGTCTGAAGGACGGAGCGAGTTCAACATACCCAGAATATCTTATCTGGTTTAACACCAACAACCGCGATGCTGCTGAACTGTCCTCCACAGGGTTTCTCTGTGCAACGCTCTTTGTGTCCGTCATGGAACAAACTCAAACAATAGTTCCGTGCAGAAATGTAAACTGCACAAACTAAGAGACATTTAATATTGTCATACAGATGGTAACAACTAAAGGTTATATGTTTACAGTTTTGTATATTTACAGGGACTCAAGCAGCTCATAAACATCATTTAAAAACAAGAAGTTTACAAAGTGTCACTAACCAATCAGGAGGTTTATTATTATTTATTATTTATACCTAACTATATAAAGTGTGAACGTGTAAATAATAGATATCACTGCCCATCTAGGGCACGAGTAGATCTGACTTTAATTACTTTTGTGTATTTCATTAAATGAAAGTGTTGCATCACATGTATTATTATGGCTTGTATGATAATAACTTAAATAAAATAATAATATAAAAACGTAAGACTTGCTTTCATATATTGATAATCACCTAGTCAATAAGTACCTAGCCTGGATGATGATTTTATTTTGTCTTTGTATTAACATACAATCGGCGCACCGAGCTGTGATTGGTCAGCAGCGGCGCTTTCACACGTGCTGATCTCTTATTTTATAACCTGTTCAATAATTTACAATAATAAATAAACCTTACCGAAGTCGAAACAAAGTAGGCAGTCAGATCATTGCGTTCATGTTCTGTATGTAAAACATGTAGTCCTGTCTCTACACCAGCTTCCAGAGATGATGGTATAAAAACAAACGAAAGTTAAGATTAATAAACTCTAAAAATAAATAAAAATGTGTGATGTTACGAGCTGTGTCGAGTAATCTAGAATGTTTCATGTGAAGCGTGTGTCGAGACTTATATCAGATCGAGTCCCACTCTCTATGTATTCTTCTTGATTTAAAGCCACAGTGTTGCGTTCATGCACCACAGGAAACAGCTGTGTCGGGGTCGAGCGAGGTATGAGGCAAGCGCGTGCACGAGAGGCCCTGCAGCCACATGTATAAAGCCTGATAGTTGAACATTTTAAGGGATTTAGATTTAGGGGTTTAGACAAAGTTTTTAAACCGACTTTTATGCAGAAGTGTTCGGATTCTTTACTTAACATGTTACACACGTTATTTTGAAAGTCTGGACAATAACAATAACTGCCTTTGTCGCTTTTGTATACATAATGTGTTTGTGCAGCGGAATGAAAAAGACGTATCTGAAAGAGTTTAAATTAGTTTGGATCAGTCTGTAAATGAAAGTCACAAAACAAAGTTTAAATTAAAGCACTCACGCAGTTTGTTCGTCTCCACAACGTCCACAAGGTCTCAGAGAAATCTGCAAATGCACTTGAGCTCTGTGGTGGACCTTGAACCTTTTACTTTCTGGACACTTTCCATAAATCTGACGTTCTTGAGGAGATTTACTTCTTAGAACACGCTGATCCTGCTCCGTTGTGCTTATCTCCGGGGGACCTTGAACATTGATCGGGTTCCAGAACAAGAACATGTCCAGTAGATGATGATTAGAAGATTTTTTATTTTTACAATGTATTGTAATAAATGGGAAAATGTCACATATGTAAAAAGGAATGGACACTTTTTATTACTTTCATTTATTTATTTAGTATCTTTACAAATAAACCCACACTATGTATATTCTATTTACTCCCACTGGCTATATCTTTACAATTAAAATATTATTCATTATTATTTTGTTGTTGTTGTTGTATATACATTTTGTTTTGTTAATAATAATAATATTAAAAATAACTTTATTTATATAGCACGTTTAAAAACAGAGTTTAGTAAATTCTTTGACAGAAAAAGCAGGATATTTAAAAAAGAAAATATTAAAAGCAACCAAACTGTAAGGCCAAACAAAAGCAAGACACAATGAATTAAATATTAACTTCAATTAAAAATAATTAAAGCAAAAAAGATATGACAAGAAAACTAAAAAGACGAGAGAAAAAAGAAAGCCACATAACAGCAAGTCTATCTCTGTTTCAAGAAGTGATTTAAATGAAGTCACTTAATAAAGTTCGAGAAGATTTGGATGTTTACTTGGTCAGAGATGAAAGGTCAAGTGCAGTTTCAAGGCAATATGCATCACTATAAGTTAATCAATAATGATATAGACTCTAGCACTCAGGCAAATAGCTTACCTATTGTTATACAATAATTATTAGAAAACATAATATAATAGTATAATATGTATTTATAGCTAAATATAATCAAAAGTTTGAAAATTGAACATGAAATCTAATGTTGGGAAACTTAAAGGTAACGAAATACAAATAACTTGAATATTACACATTTTTTATTATTATTATTATTTATTTTAGCTTATAAAATGAGATCAAAAGGACTTTTTGTGTAAGGCTGGAATCATTGCACTGCAGGATAACAACAGCTAAATTGCACGGGCTATAACAAATGTTGGCAACCCTCTCTGTCTGCTGTAAGTAGATCCTTTGTGTTGTTCAATAATGAATTACAACAACAACAAAGCTCTGCTCTAGACTGCTTCTTTAAATGATCTTAAAGTCTGTTTTCAGAATCAGAATGAGTGTGTGAACACCATATACCTCTATAAGTCTGAATGTTGAATGATACAATAGTGCACAAAATACTGGAATACATATTTCCACAGGTTTTCCTTTCTATAAATACAAATGTGCACTAATGTCATTAATTACAAATGTGATCTAACTCTAATTCACTTTAAAAAAACAAATTGCAATTATGACTTTATCTTTAGCCAGGTCATTTAAGAAGAATTTAAAAGGTTTCAGTCACAGAGGAGCATTATTGTGAGTTTGTTCAAAGAGGAACCGGAACTTGATCTACTTCCGGTACACTGCCGGACCTGTGTTGGAGACGGACCGGGAAAAGCGCTAGGTTATCGAAGTCTTCTCTGAAGTCTTGGACCCGGTAAGTTTTAAATAAGTCTTTTGTCCTTCTTTTAACGCTACTTTGACACCATTTTCCTCCAACACAGAGCCGTTAACGGGCTGCACATCTGCTGTTACCTGTAAACCAAAACACGTTGAAGAAAACGTGAATTTTAAAGATGTATTTCGTGTTCACATCCTCATGGCGGGAGAGCCCAGAAGCCTCATTGCTGCAGTGACTTTGAGTTCACGTTCACATGTTTGATTCTTCACCTTGTCGGTTTCATTCACTGTGTATCAATCTGTCTGCAGAACCAGATACAGCGAGTAGACTTCACTGTAGCGACACAGACTCTCACCAAACTCCATGATAAAATCTGTTCATTTAGTTGCTACTTTGACTACTTTCGATTTATTGTCACTTACAAGGATTTCACCTTTGTTTTTGGAGCAGACAATAAACATATTGAGAAGGAAAAGTAATGCAAAAGTCATAAACATAAATAAAGAATAGAAAAGCTACATTAAAATATGAAAATAATACTTTTCATACTATAAATTCTGCGTTTTATGTCTTTTTTACACGTGATTTTCTTCCTTTTTTGATTTTGAGATCAATCTCTACAAAGTCCTGAAAGCTGTCTCTGCCGCGCAGACAAGATGTTGAGACGTGCCTCAGCACAGGTGAGCAGGATGTGATGATAACCACATTGATTGTACTGGATCTATTCTATCTTCCTCACGCTTGTAGAAAGACGATCCTGAGCCATCTTCGGTTGGACTGAGAGTTTATTGATGTTGACTTCATGACACAATTTTAAACCATGCATTTAAATTCTTACGTGTTATTTACTGCATTGCATACCCAAAGAAAATAATCTGAATTGAAAAGATGGAAGGGATAACGACACATAAGTGTATGCAGGACGTCACACGAGCTCTGCGTGCTTGTGGCTTCACAAAGTCGATATTTGATCTCATCCCTGCACAGATCTTCAGACAGGTGGTGCGATACAAGAGCATGGAGACCAGCCTCATCCTGGAGCGATGTGAGTCACCTTTCTGTTTGTACTTGAAGAAAAGGATTCGACCCGCGACCGAAGTACTCCTGAATAGTTCTGACTCTAATAACGAGGATTTATCTCTGTGTCTTCATTGCAGCGATAAACCGCGTGCAGCTGTTGGGCCGAGTGGGTCAGGACCCGGTGATGAGACAAGTGGACGGTCGTAACCCGGTTACCATCTTCTCGATAGCGACCAATGAAATGTGGCGCTCTGGAGAGGGAGAGACGAGCGCAACAGGTACAATGTCATGTGATGGGAAAATAGAAAAACAGGCTTCACACAAAGTCTGGAAAATTATTCATTTTAATAATTTAGTTTTCAAGGTTAGGGATGTACTAACATTTGAATATAATCATTATCATTATATATAATGTGTGTGGTGTGTATATATATATATATATATATTATATATATATATATTATATATATTATATATATTATATATATATATTATGTATATATATATATTATATATATATATATATATATATGTTATCTCTCTCTCTCCTCTCTCTCTCTCTCTCTCTATCCATATCTCTCTCTCTCTCTCTATCGCTCTCTCTTATCTCTCTCATCTCTTCTCTTTCTCTCTTTCTCTTCTCTCTCTCTCTCTATTCTCTTCTCTCTCTCTCTTTCTCTTATCTCTCTATCTCTCTCTTTCCTTCTCTCTCTATCTCTATCTCTCTCTTATTCTCTATATCTCCTGCTGGTGTTTCATCTACACAATCTCTCGTGAACCAAAGATCTTTTAGTAGAATTAAATAATTATGATTGAAACCTTCAGTCAGTTAATATGAACAGCTGGGAAATAAGAACACCAAGAACACCCTGTTGCACCACTGCTGTGCAGTTATCACTGCCATGTGCAATACTCACTTTATTTATATCAACCTCTTGGTACTTATATTATGTTTTATTCTATTTAATTATTGTGTACTTCCTTTTTACTTCTTATGTTCTTCTGCTGTGACGAGAAACATTTCCCCGTTGTGGGACTAATAAAGGATTTCTGATGAAACAAAGATACAAAAGTTGCTTTTTTGCATTTAGCATAAAACAAAAGTGAAATGAACGGGCTGCGTCTTAAAACATTGTGCAGAGGTTCAAAGCAGCTGGTGAATGAATGAATAAGAATGAATTAGCCAATGTTTGAATAAGATAAAATATTATACTTTCTGTTAAATTAGCAGTAAATTGTACTTTGTATTGTTTCGCCACTAGAGGTCGTGCTTCATTATTGTTGTTTTTAAAGACCAAACAGTGAAGGTGAATTAAAACGGCACAAAATAAGCTCTAATGCATCATTCACCATCCTTCATTTAAACATATAAATAAAGACATGATGGAGGTTTACACGTGCTCTGATTTCTAGTATCTGTCTTTTTACAAAGTTATTTTTCTCAGTTTGCAGTCGTGTTTATGTCGCCGGTGTTCTGTGCAACAGCTGCAACAAACATGAATGTAAAGAAATAGAAATGTACAATAAGAGATATGTAAAACATGTATAAAAATGAAAAGAGCAGTGTTTAAAACGTATTGACGAGGCAGCGTGCAAGTTGTATGACTAATTCTTTGTCGTTTTGCACGACATGCATGAGATGCACAAGATGCACGACATGTACAAGATGCACGACATGTACAAGATGCACAAGATGCACGACATGTACAAGATGCACAAGATGCACGACATGTACAAGATGCACGACATGTACAAGATGCACGACATGTACAAGATGCACAAGATGCACGACATGCACAAGATGCACGACATGTACAAGATGCACGACATGTACAAGATGCACAAGATGCACGACATGCACAAGATGCACGACATGTACAAGATGCACAAGATGCACGACATGTACAAGATGCACAAGATGCACGACATGTACAAGATGCACGACATGTACAAGATGCACAAGATGTACAAGATGTACAAGATGCACAAGATGCACAAGATGTACGAGATGTACGAGATGCACGAGATGCACGAGATGCTCGAGATGCTCTGTTAACTTCTTTAAACCACCATTTCTGTGACTCCAGGGGACATCAGCCAGAAGACGACGTGGCATCGTGTGTCGGTGTTCAAACCTGGTCTGAGAGACGTGGCCTACCAGCACGTGAAGAAAGGGTACGACGTGTTGTCGTTTTATTCTTTCGATGTTACGCAGAACTGTGTTTCAGACGGGGGGGGGGTTTGCTCTGGGGGGGCGGGGGGGGGGGGGGGGGGGGGGGGTTGGTGTCTCTGAAAGTGATACTGTGTTCATCTCAAAGACTTTAACATTAATACTTTAACGGTGGCCGTACACACTTAATGTTCCGTCCTCAGAGAGCAGCAGCTGTGGCTCGATGTATTTTAAGATTCCTGTGGTGAAGTTTTCATAACAGAAATACTGAAAACATCTATAAACACTTGAACTCTCGCAGGATCTGAAGACTCACTCGTGGAGTTTAACTTGAGCACAGCTGCTGGTTTCTGTCGGAGCGGAATCTGGAAATGTTTTGCATGATTGTAAAACAATAACCGAGCAGATGAAACGTGTTCCAGTGAAGTGCAGTCAACACTTCTGTTGTATTAGACTTATGTGATTCTGTATATGACATATTTACATGTCAGGTCTTTCATATATTGTATTTATTGATATTGCACAAGAGGAATTGTATTTATATTCTTTTACTTTCTGGCTGGAGGTTCATTGACGTTTGCAAAAGGTGTAAAAAGTAAATCCACTTCATGCAACACAACTCTCTCGGTAGAGGATCCTGCTCGTGTCTGATGGAGTTTCTCTTTCAGCTCGAGGATCCTGGTGGACGGGAAACTGGACTACGGAGAATACGTGGACAAGAACCAAGTGAGACGTCAGGCCACCACCATCATCGCAGGTGAGGCCAACGCGATGAACGTGACCTCGTGAGTGAAACTCTTCTCATGTCACTTTATACAAATGATTTGTTTCCCTTTTTTTCCAGAAAACATCGTCTTCCTCACCGAAAACGTTCGAGACAAATCTTGAAGCACCTTCCTCTTCGTCTCCACGCAACAATAAGACGACTTCTTTTATTCTTTATTCACTTGTTCATGCAAAAGTAAGACGGAGGACCCTGAAGTAAAACACCACCAAGTAAAGGAACTGACTCGCCCGAAGAGAAGAGGGGACGGAATATGCTGTGACACCATCTGGTCATGTTTGACTGCAGACGTTGGGGCACGAAGAGAAGTTTAAATACACGTACTGAATATGATTTCCATCGTGCTACTTGTACAGCACTGTCGCAAAGATGCAGTTTGTTCCTCTTTGTGTGTACTCGAGTTTAATGTGTGAGAATAATGTTGGAGTTTCGCCGTGTTTGAAGATGTTGTAGCAACTCTTACTCGTGTTCATAGGATCATAGACACAAGTTAGTACAGTTTCCCTTTTGCATCAGTTAAGACAAACTCTTTAAACTTAATAAAAGTGTTACTTGGTGAGGAAGTCTATAACTCTCTGGTGACCAGACGTGTCACTTCATTAACCAGATAAATGTAGATCATCAGATTCATTCTTTAAGCTGTAAGACATGTTCCTTGTTCTGGTCTGACTTGTTGAACTGGGGAGTTATGTGCAGAATACTGAAACACTCGAGGGTAAAGAAAGAAACCAGCATGTACAAACTAAACTATCCACTTATTCCCCCGTTTCTCCTGCACTTTGTTTTCCCGTTCCCGTCCCTTAATCGTACGGTTATAACAGAACAGTAATGTATGTTTTTATTATGTTTTGTCTACTCCTGTGTTTTGCTTTGTCACTCTCTTGTCAGTTATTATCTCTATAATCTGCTTCTTCATTTCCTTCCCGTGCAGAGACTGGATTCTTTCTGCTCGGTCACTTCTCTGTAATGTTTGCTATAATAGACCTCTTTTTCCAAAAAATACTTTTGTTTTGACTTTGTGCTCATCTTCCACACAGTCAGCTCGTATGATTTAACCGTCCTGTGTAAATAACTTTATAAATTCACTCACAAAACACTTTACAGAGAAACTATTAATACAAATAAAATGTAAAACATAAATCAGAAGTTAAAGAAAATTAATCAAAGATATTTGCATAAAAATCTATATAAACTAGTATTTAATCAAAGTGGGTCTGATTGACAAGTTTCCATGACAGTGGGGGCGGGTTTAAGTCCAAAGTATTCTTGGCCTTAATTGATTGGTCGCAGTATTTCTCAAAGTCTTTCCTGATTGGCTGCGTCACTTGTCAGTTAAAGCTGGGCGGAGCTACACGGTTCAACGGGCTTTAAACTGAGGAACGATCTGATTGGTCGGACAGTTTGATGTGGGCGGGGCTGTGAGTTCTGGAAAAACCTGTGGATTCAGATTTTAAAAAGCTGCGTGAGACCGGAAATGGGTGGAGTGGATTATAAAATAAAAGCTTAAAACTGATCCATAACAGGTTGAGGGTGCTATAAAAAATTATATGGACTTAATTTTAGAGTAATTACAGTTTACACAAGTACACTTTGTAGTTAATAACGGGCTAGTTTCACTGGATACCAAAATTATCAAGAGAAACAAATAATTTTAATATATGCAGAGTAGTTTTTTCTTATGTTGACAATAATGAATGTGCACCTCAGTTACATTTAAGACTTAATATTAATTCCATTACTTAAAAAAACATCTTGAATTTTTTTATTTGAATTATTTACTAACTTTATTTGAAAATGTAATATATATTTATTATTCTTACCAGAAGATCTATCAAGATATTTAGGAGCTGTTCTGGAGCTTTTGTTCATATCACATGGTCTTTCTCTGCACTTACTGAGCACTCGTCGTAAATTAAGTTGTAATTCTTTATAATTGTCACGCTCTTGAGGACTTTATTTTGAAATTCAGGACCGGAAACTGCTTTGTTAATGTAGATATTTGACTTTCCTGTCACAAACAGCTGGAACAGATGAGTCACTTCACATTTTATAACCCACATTTAAACTCCAATGGATTATATTGCATGTATATTAACGGGAATACTCGCTCTTATTGATTTTCTTGGATTTTATGAATTAATTTCCGATTTTATTCCTCATTTCTCAGTTTGTCTGTGACTCCGCCCACACATTCCTGTGTGTCTGGGCTGAGAGGAGGAGGAGGAAGAGGAGGAGGAGGAGGCTGCAGAAAGCTGTGTGGACGCTGAAGCACAGATGATAAACAACAACACTTCAATCTGCAGCTCCCCGACACAACGCGCACTAATCCCTGACGTGCACACCACCTGGACGTGTTTCTGGTTCCTTTATTTATTTTGTTTTTTACAAGTTTGTTGGGAACTTTTTTTTTCAATCCGGAGTTGGACATTTGGAGTTTTCGAGTCCCGACTTCTTTGCAACAAACCCCCCGCTTTTTCTACCGCAAAAACAACAACAAATCCCCCCCCCCCCTCCCAGAAAAGCAGAAAGAGAGTGTGTGTGGAGGGAAACATGGAGATCCTGGATAGTAGTGAGCCGTTTCTACACTGGGACAGGAACCTCAGCGAGCTGTCCGAGGCCGGGGAGATCGACTGTGTGCTTTACACCAATGTGAGTTATGTGTGTGTGTGTGTGTGTGTGTGTGTGTGTGTGTGTGTGTGTGTGTGTGTGTGTGGAAATAATCCCCTTAATTTTAGGTGCGTGTGTATGTGTGTGTGTGTGTGTGTGTGTGTGTGTGTGTGTGTGTGCGTGTGTTGCCCGGCTCTCCATTCACAATTTGAGCCTTGAGGTCCAGGATGCAACTTTAGTTTGTTTCTCAGCTTCTTTCTTTTTTTTACTTCCTCTTTCTTTTCCTTTAAAATGCCTTTTTAGCAAGATGGTGACAAAGTATTTTAAAATAATGTAATGCAAACATTAGATATGAGAGGGAAGACCCACCTGAGCTCAGTTCAGTACAGGACTATAACTGACTGTAGTCTAGGGCTGCAACTAAATCCTCTTATAATCAGTAAAAGGTGGGAAGAAAAGTGGACCATTTCCATAAAAACTCTCAAAGACCAAGGGGATGTCTACAAATTGTTTGTTTTGTTTCACCAAAATGTGCCAACCAAATATATTCCGTTTAATTCATTTAAAAGAGAGGAAAGTAGCACAAACTTGAGAGAGTTGAGAGTTTTAGGCACTCATAGACTCAATCCCAGCAAATGTGCACAAGACCTCGTCCTGATCATTTCCTGATCATTTTCTGATAAAGATCAGGATGTCCCAGAGAAGGTCCGCCACACAGGACGGAGGACGATGTGATCCGGGGTTACAGAGTTACTAATAAAGGGACCATTCCACTTTTTGTTTTGTCTCCTCAGTAACACTGCTTCTTTTATGGCTTCACTTATGTAATTTGAAGTGTGCGTTTCAGCCATATGTCTCTCTATGGGCCGTGAGGAGACTGTGTGAGACGGAGAGAGTGAGACTCTGTGTGTGTGTGTGTGTGTGTGTGTGTGTGTGTGTGTGTGTGTGTGTGTGTGTGTGTGTGTGTGTGTAGACGATGGGAGGGAGCATTTGGGTTTACAGGGGAAAAGATCCAGCTGGCTTGCAGGATGGGAATCAGACACCACAGAGGCCTACTGAGCCCTGAGACAATACACACACACACACACACACACACACACACACACACACACACACACACACACACACACACACACACACACTCCTAGGTAAACCTGCAGACAGGTAAAGACTTGTGCTGTTAAAGCTTTTGAGAGTTCAAGCTGTGAACGTCCTTTTAAACATCCTGAGGCTACAATTCCTGTCGAAAAGCAGCGAAATAGATTCAGACGCAGTGAGCTGCTTCTGTCGTCTGGAACAGGATTTTATTCGGGGTATTAAAGGGGGAAGATCTCTGGAAGTTTTTGGAGATTGGCCTGCTGGTGAACATTGTATTAAGGGATGAGAACAAAGAGAACTCATCCGCAGGGCTCCAGAAGAGAACAACCTAAACAAGGTTAAAGAGCAGCTGCTGATTGTTAGTGGTGGAGAGCACATTTACAAGTCCTGTACTTAAGTACAATTTTGACATACTTGTACTTTACTTGAGCTTTATACTTTATACTTTATACTTTATACTTTATACTTTATACTTTATACTTTATACTTTAACCCCAGAGGAAAGTACTGCATTACATTCATATTATTTACGATGTGATGCTGCACTTTACTGCTGATCCACCAGTAGTACCAACACGTATGTACATTAAATGCTCTTCACACTTTGAAAGCTGGTGCATTATGGGAAATGCAGTTTATTTGCTTGAGATCTTCTCATCGTAAGGAACATAAAACCTCACAGAGGCCAGGTTGTGCTAAGCAGCAGGACTAAGATGCTCTTGTTAGCGAGGGGAATATTCTATATATAGTAAAGCATGAATAGTATGTGTGTGAGTGAGTGTGTGAGGGCGGGGGGGTGCATGAAGACTGCAGTGTTTGAAACAGACTGGGGTCTTTGTTGGGCCTCACTCTCACTTTCTCTCTGCGGTGGTTTGTTGACTTGAGATTCCTCACAACAATGTAAAGTCTCTCCGTCTGTAGCGTGTGTGGGATCCGAACGTCTGCTTCTCTCATCGCCAGACGTCCCTCCCGTCTCCCTCTCTACAAAACTTAAATCCCAATCAAGTTCCTCAGGTTATTATATAAGAACGCAGACTCGGTGCGAAGGTGGGGCCTTTCATCTCCATTCTTCTACAAGCGGAACAAACGTTTTTGACGTCAAGACTTTGATGGTGTAACCCTGTACGATGCATCTGCACATTAGGAAGAGGATCGTTGCACAGCAGTGAGAGAACTGTCCCGTCGCCAAATGTCTGAATTTGTGTTTAGGGAACTTGGATCCTCGTTCAGGAAATAGATGGAGACCGCAAGAGCGTGCCTTTTTAAACTTAAATGCTATTTTAATGCACACGCTTGGTGCTCAGCACATGGCGTACTCGTGAAGAGAAGAAGACGCATGCACAGGACAGGAGTGTGTTTGCACATGTCCAGCCATGCGTCTGCTGCTACACAGCACACCTGCAGATAAAGACTCACCTGTGTCTTTAAAGCTAACTCCAGCTGTGATGCAGCTATTAATATACCCAACAGCTCCACGACTGTCAAGTTTTACTTTCTGCTCCACTACATCTCAGAAGCAAATACTTTACTCCACTACTTTGTCTGACAGCTTTAGTTACTTGTCACTTTGTCAGCTTATATGATGATCTTATAGAATATGATGCATGAACACATCTACTGTGTAATAACAGACTTTGCATTTTTAATGCAGGACTTTTACTTGTCGTGGAGTATTTTCACAGTGTGGTATTCGTACTTTTACTCCAAGTAAAGGTTCTGAATACACACTTTATTCAGCGAGAGCAAACACTCAGGGAGTCGAAGGTAAACATCTTGATCCATGTGCTCACAGTGTACAGCCTGTTCTCCGTCGGGGCAGGGCATCCTGCTCGCCGGTGGCCTCGCTCTTTCTCTCTGAATGTGTCTGTTGTGTCAGTGTGTAGGCAGAGACATTTAGTACACACACACACACACACACACACACACACACCCAGCAGCCATAGTTTATACAGAGATAATGAATAAATGATTGATTTAATGAAGTAATACGATCACAACTCGTCACATTTTATTGCCAATCAAAGGTCAAGTGTCTCTGGATCAGTGTTGCTCACGTTCCAGCAGTGGATTCAGATCTTTTACTTATCAGTAAAATGTGAACGTTGCATTTTAATTGTGCTCATTTTTAACTCCTTTATATCCTGGTAGTTTAATAAAAATACAAACAGATTAAAAACAGCTTTGCATTTTGCAGCTGATCCACGAGGCGTTTTAAAGACTTTATTAAGCTGCAGAAGGAGGAGAATCTTCTCAACTCGTAAAGAAACACTTCATCCTTCAGTTCATCACAAACACATCGGGAGATACATCATCTGAAAAGCAACTAAAGCTGTCTGACAAATGGAGTAAAACATATAAAGTTGCATAAAGTGGAAATACAAGTACCTTCACTATGTACTTGAATAAATATACACATTCCAGTTTGCGTTCCAGTTTTGAATATTACTACCAGAGTGACCTCTTTATCTATAGTACAACTCTGAAGACACACCTGTTTATGATAATGAGGCACACATTGTTTTTACTGCAGGTGTGGTGCTGGATCTTCAGGTTGGTTGACTGTGTGAGACACACGACAGCAAACAGTATTAAATTATGTCTAGTCATATTGTTCTGCTGCTGAATTAAAACATAATTGAATTATTGTTCTTCATTAAGTTTGTTTGTTTGCGAGTCTTACTCTGAAAGTCCTGTGATTGGCTCCCAGTGGACCATATCATCATTACATTTATATTTATTTATTTAGCTTACAATAAAGGCATTCAACAATGGAAGTACAACCACAGTTATTTTATCTCTATGTAACAACATTAACGTTAGACAATAAATACGAGATGTTTGATAAGCAGCTGATTTGGTTAGTTGACAAGTTGCCATAGAAGTAGATCTCTAAGCGGTTAGCTAAAATAGCTACGGTGCTATTTTCTGTTTAAAACCCCGTTAACTCATGGAATTACATAATAATAATAACACAATGGTCTTCTTGGATGATGGATAATGTTATATATGTTAATACAAGATGTACACAGAGCACAACCTCTTTGTGTTAGCCTAAACAAGCTAGGAAAAAGCCACAAGTAGTAGCATTAGCTACCAGGCTAATAGCTACAAGTAGTAGCATTAGCTAGCAAGCTAACAGGTGTAAATGGGGTTTTAGAGGCACGTGTTTAGAGTTATTTATGTAATATTTGAGTTTATTTGCTCGCACTGCCACTTAAGTTGCTTTGCCAGAGTAAGAATAGGCACAATTATGAGAATAAATAGCCTTTAACATACTTTAACGTTAGACGTGCCATTAAATAGTGACGTTTCTTTGCTAAAAGGCTAATCTGGTCCGTCCAGAGTTGCCTATTTTATATGATTTATATACTTTTCTTTAAATACTCAAATTATTGCTTGAATAAATATGGTTTAAATAGTAAAACTACACAAAATGAACTCTAATGTGACGGTTTGAAAAGATTTTACCGACGTGTTTTGGTGTGTGTGGGTCTAAAGGCTTCATCTTTGGTTCTTCCACCCATAACATATTAAACATGTGTCTCTGATGCTGTCTGGAACTCTGAGCTGCAGAAAGTGACAGACACATGGCGTGCACATGGAAGGACACGTTCTTCAAATCTGATGCAACTTTTCCTCTCACTTTGAAAGTGGACTCAAGTTTTGCTGCAGGCAGGCAGGCGGCCATCTGAGAGTAAAAGCGAAGCTAGTAATCAGTGTGTGAGGGATCATTATGGAAAATCCGCAGGAGCCTTCGTTCTCGGAGGCAAAGCTAAATTTACCCTCTCTGTCTGTCTCTCTCTCTTGATTCTGCATTTCCCCGTCACCCATCTGCCCGCTCTGGTTTAGCTTTAGGCACCATAAAAGGTTTTAAATGAATGTGTATGGGCTTGTGTGTGCGGTTAGCTGGGTGTGGGCTTAATATCCCTGTGAGTGAGTAGATGTACACCCAGTTCTAAAATCAGCCTCGGAGCAGTTTTGTATAGTTGCAGCTTTGGAATAGAGCAATTTTTAAAGATAGCGAGGCCGAATGTTGAGCTGTAATTTATAGTTTTGGGGCGATAAATAGAAACATCCATGGCTTTAAGATTGCAGAATCAGTTTCTTTCTGCATGAGCTTCAGTGTTGGAAGCATCAAAGTGTTGAAAGCCTGTAAACTGCTCATTAAACAGTGAGGTGTATGAGCTGCGAGACCCGCTCAGCTTTCATCTTTTTCTTTATGGATGTTGCAGCTCATATGCTGACTCAAAGTGTACAGTCAAGACCAGTTTAAGACAGAAACATCTCCATCTGCTGTCTAGTTAACCTTTCACCCCTCCTCCTCCTCCTCCTCCTCCTCCTCCTCTTCCTCCTCCAGGGTGAGTCGAGACGAGTCGGCTCGTGTCCAGAATGCCAGAAACTTCTCCATTGCTCCCATTTCTCAGTCTCCTTGTTTGTCTGTTTGTCTTCCTGTCTCTTCTTACCTCTTCCTCTACCTCTTCCTTTTTATTTAACTCTTAAAGTCTTGATGTTCTCAGTTAGGTTAGGAGAATATTGTAGTTAATTACTTTACACCTCAATGACTCATGACTGCGGATCAATCGCTGGCGTTGGATATAACCGCCTAACATCACTGTCGTCGTGCTTTGCTCTGGGTTTGACCTCGATAAGAAGGGAAAGCTATGTGATGGAGAAAGATATGAGAATAGACGATGAGATCTGATGTCTGGGTGACTTTTATCGGACGCAGACGGTAAACGCACAAACATATTACTTATTATCCATCATATCATATGTCTCTGCATTCCATCACAACTTTTCTCTTGCATGAACCTCTTCAAACCAATTCGTGTGTGTGTGTGTGTGTGTGTGTGTGTGTGTGTGTGTGTGTGTGTGTGTGTGTGTGTGTGTGTGTGTGTGTGACTTGACATTCAAGCATGCCTTGGCAAGCATCCGCCTCAAAGAGCTACGCTTTAAGGGAGGAATTAAGATCAGAGGCGCGCCCATACAAGTTCCCCAGAGTGTTTGCACTTTTCCAGGGGTTAAAACGATCTCTATGGGGTACTCAGCAAGACGGCATGGACCCAGTTTTTACCCAGAATGCTGCAGGAGGTGGAGGCAGGAGTCCGTCAGTGAAAATAAAAACTTTACGGATCTTGACAACAAATGTTTTGGGGGATAATCTCGCCGCAAACAACCAGATAAACACAATGAAAATGCAAGAATGCTTTGGTGTGATTTCACAGACACGTGTTGAGCTCAAGTGATTTAAAGTGGAGAGAGTTGAAGTGAAGGAAAACTGTGAGAGGTGAGGGAGTTCAGTATACCAGCTGGAGAGAGAGAGAGAGAGAGAGAGAGAGAGAGAGAGAGAGAGAGAGAGAGAGAGAGAGAGAGAGAGAGAGAGAGAGAGAGAGAGAGAGAGAGGAGAGCAGCGAGGAGAGAGAGAGAGGAGAGAGAGAGAGAGAGAGAGAGAATATATATATATATATAAAACCTTATTGTAAAACTAACGGCACAATATCAGCCGAAAATCCAGACATTTTCAAACCACCCCTGGTGAAGTCATTGAGGAACATCTGGAGGGTCAGTGTGTGAGAAGAGTGGGGGTTGTACTCTGGGACCGGTCAGTATGACAGAGCAAGACTGGAAAGTGTGTGTGTGTTTTGGGGTTAGGATTTTCTTTAGGAATGGTGGGGGGGACTTTACAAGATGGCAGACCTACAGGAGGAGAAAATGAGACACTTTTTCCATTCGTCACCGTCTCTGTTTGAGACCTTCTGCATTAGTAATTCTCACACACACACGCACACGCGCACACGCACACACACATGCACTCTGATATCAGCAGAGCGTCCACCAGATAAACACTGACTCATAGATTTGACTCCACAGCTCTTTGTCTTATTGTAACACGCTTCCTGTCGTGGCTCTGCATCTCTGACTTCTTTTAATCAAGCGTGAAAACATTAATGAGACTGAAGAGCGGGCGAGAGGGCCGGGGTGTTAAACAGGAAATGGACGAGTAGCTGGTTTGTCATGGATCTGCTGTGATTTCTGTCACATTCAGACGTTGTGTGTTTATGTATTCCTGTGTGGGGGAGAGTAAACACAGCCCTGCTGGAAGTCCCGCCTCCTTTTATCCTCTCACATCCTGTTGTTTACATCCATTAACCATCACTCCACCCCCGTCACAACTCTGCTTAGAGTCAAATGTATCAATAAATCACGGCTGATGTTGTTATTTTTGTACATTTAGGAGCTTAAAATGTACTATTTGAATGCTGTTTTGTTTTGTTTTGCATGCATAAACTTTTAATCAAAGTCAGAATCTGGTTTTCACGTACAAGGATTTTGCATAACATAAACATAATAAGAGAAAATAAAATAAAAAGCATAAGAATCAAGAAACATAAATATAGAAGACAATTACAATAAATATGTTTAAAATAAAAATATGAAAACATACTGTAAAGGTAGGAAATATATATGAATTAAAATATAAAATTACAATAAAAAATTAAAAACAAAATATATAAAAATATAATTTATAAAATCATTAAAACAATAAAATTATGAATAAAAAACTAGAAATTGAATAGTGCAAATCATTATTCTCACTATATTAGAAAGAAACAGATTTATTGATGAATATTCTAAACATGTCAGAATTTCCTTGCTTATTTATTTGCTAGTTTTCTTCTTTTATGTTTCTTCCTGGTGAACTCACGGCGCCCTTTATTAGAAGTTACGTTAAGAGTTACGGCAAATCAAGCGCTCTGGATCGATGTCTATAATCTGAGTCGGGAGTGTGTGTGTGTGTGTGTTGTACTTTCATCCTCATGAGCTTGAGTCTCACTTGTAATGAGCACATTTCTGTGAAGCGAGGTCACTTCTTCAGACATTACGCAGCGGATGATGTCAATAAGACAGATGTGTGTTTGTGAGACCTACAGCTCCAGAATGTAAGCTTTGTGTTGGAGATGATGGTGTGACACATAAAGGTGCTCTAACACAGTCCAGACATGAAGCCTTGGTGCTCGCCTGCCGATAAAACAGCAGATAGCAGAATCCCTCCAAGGCCTGTGATTTGTCTTCTTATGCTGACACAAACAATATCAATGCCACAGCCTGAAGTCTCAGTGCTGTTACAACAACTGATAAGAGCGGCAGAGTGATATATAGTCCTGTTTACTACCAGGGTTATCTAACGCAAACACATAATTGTTTTAGGGCTGTGACTCACCAAGTCGATATCGGCCGTCGGTGAGCGCCTGTCAGCGGAGACTGTCGGCAAAATAAATCTCAGAATCAGTGCACGAGAAGGGAAAGTGTTAGAAAGAGTTATTTATTTAATTTATATGAAAGTCGACTTATAAAAGAGCAACGAAAAGTTTCTTTCTTCCACGTTTTATTTTGTTTGTGATGCTAGTAAGAGCATGCTACACTGACATGCTAATGCTAGCTTTCAGCTAACTGAGCCTGCACCTAACAAAGTACACGGACTGAGGACCGCTTTCTGATTTGGGTAACATGATGTCTTTCACCCTCGGGACATACCTTTACAGCGGGGGGGGGGGGGGGGGGAACCTTTTTCTTATCATGGGCCATTTATTTTTACAACATCCTTCGAGGGCCGTATTAATTATTCAACTCATAACTTCCGCTCGTGTTGTGTTCAAGGACCCTGACCTTGGCCAGGAAAAACGCCCGATTTATTCTATTGCTGTCTAGTTTTTAGTTCTAGTGGATTGTTTTGCGTGCGTATATGAATTACGTCGAGGGCCGGATCAAATGGTTTCGCGGGCCGTATATGGCCCGGAGGCCGGAGGTTCCCCCCCCCTGCTTTACAGCCTCTTGTGGGCAAGTCGACGATGCATTTTGACACTGAAATAAAAGACAAAATCTTGCATTTCAAAATGTATTTTTAACGCTGTCGGCCTGTTTGAAGTACAAATATTGGTTTTAGCTGTGTATACTGCTCCAACATTAGTTTCCTGCCTTGAAGTTATTGACAACATTGTGAAATGAAGCTCTGCCGCTCTGCAGATACACTTTCTACACATGTACTTCAGCTCAGTGTTAAAACAGCTTGCACACATTGTTAGCATTCCAGCAGATACTTGCTGCACGGCGGCTTACAGCTGCAGGAGTGCAACCACCGCAACTGAGGTTCAAATATGCAAATGTTGTGCTCGTCTTTACCTTGAAGTGTTTTGAGGGCCGGGCTGGATTCTTTTTTTAAAACAGCCGGGAAACTGAGGTTAAGGAAGTATGAATAACATTTCCTCTTCAGGGCCAAAACACCATCGAGCTAAGTTATTGTTCCTCCATAGAAACACTCGATACTGCAACAAAACTGAAACTGAAATGTGTTTTTTATTTGAGTAACAAGGCTTGCTTCTCTTTCTCGGCTTGTTTCCACTTCCTTGTTGTCTGCGCCGTGTTATGCAACTTCTCAGTGCTGTGGATCTTTTATATCAAGCCTGAAGGTGACGCTTGGATTCTTGCACTTTACAGACATTTAAACTTTAAAAGTACTTGGAAACGAAGTTTAAAGAAAGTGTGAACATGTGTACAAAGTTGGAGGCAATGCTGAAAAGAAACTAAATAAATAAAAAGTGTTACAACAACAATAGAAGTGACACAGATCTTAGACTTCCTGTTATCTCTTCAGACTTTAATCTGGTTACGACGGGACACGTGTTGCTAATGTTTGATAGTGGAGCGTCTGGTGCACGTCTTCAGTCTTTTTTAGTAGTTGTTTGTGGAGTTGTATCATCAGCAAAAGTACACACAGATGAGTCCAAGGTGCGCACACACTAATACACACACTCGGGGGAGACGACCCTTTGGCCTGTGTGGGTTTGTGTGTGGGTTTGTGTGTGGGTTTGTGTGTGGGTTTGTGTGTGGGTTTGTGTGTGTATGTGTCAGAGCTTTTCTCTCTTTCACATCTGGCTTTTGCTCTTCAGGGGAGGAAGGTGTTGCGTTATCAAACTTTCTTCTTCCTCCTCCATCCTTTAAGTTTAAACCTGGAGGAGTTACAGACCTGAGAGGACATCCCTCGTCTTCTCCCACTGAACTGCTAACTAGTGACCAGCTGTCCATGCTTTTGTGTCCTGGAGGGGGTCAGACATGTTGTCCAATAGAGAGGACAGCTTGTCCGTCTCCCACCACCTCCACAGTGTCCAGCGGGCTCCCCAGGACAGAGCTGTCCTTCACACACAGCTCTGCCTTTTCTGACCCAGTTTGTCGTCTTCCCTTCGTCAGTTTCTCTGTAATTTGATTAAGATCAAACATATTACAAAGTTTCACAACGGATTGTCCTTCTGAGAATGACGCACAATCACTCTGCGTTTCCTCTTCCGTCTACAGACTTCAATGTGGCTTCAATCTGCACTTTCAGCAATGTTCTCTGCGCCGTTATTCAGAAAACAAACATGAGAATAGCCTCTTTGTTATCACCTCTGCTCCTTCAGAGTAGTTCCAGATTCTTGCCCTAGTTCCAGTTTAAACTCCCAGTTTCCCCATTGAGGCTTCAGGTTCAGACTCCCAGCTGGAGAGTGTCGAGTTACAGTCAACCTCAAATAACACCTCTGTGTTGGGCTGCAAAGACAAAGAGGGGTCTGTTGTGTGTGTGTGATGCCTTACACCGACCAGCAGCCCGGTCTACTGCCCTGCATCGCATTATCTTCTGCCAACCACAACCACACACTCCCACTGCACAAATGACAGGGTATGCAACATCCTCACTATAAGCGTCTTCGGTTGTGCAGGGTCAGACCGCTCCCATTTTCTTTTCTTAAACAAGATGAGGCTTTATTCCTTTCTGTGTCAAAGTCTGACACTGTGACGCTGCAACTTAAGCCCTGTTGTAGCCTGTATTTGTTTTGTTTTGGCAAATTAGCACCATTAAAAGTGTGCCGAATTAGCTGTTAGCAGCTCCTGTTAGCAAAGCACCCACGGGTGTACGGACAACTGTTACTGGATTATTTTGATGCTGAAGAAACCCTGAAAACGTGATGTTTCTCAGGCAGGTTCTGCAGTCAGAGTCGTCTTTCTAAGGATTTCCAAACAGATTTATGGATGTTTTTTGAGATGGACTCTGAAAATAAATATGATTTATCTTTACGCAAATTGGAACAGTTGGGCGTTAAGTTTTTTAAGTAATTTAATTACCTCCATGAGTTGTGGCTGCGACTTCTGAGGCTGATGTCAAAGGTCATATAAACAACACAACATGGCGTCGTTTATTTTAAAGATGGGTTCTGTGTGTAATTACTCCTCCTTTAAAAACTACACCCTCTTTGTCTTTCACATCGTGATGTTTACAGCTAACTTAAATGCTTCAATTCATATATTCTATACGTTTCTATCATTGTGTGGTGAATACAACTAATACAAGACACCACAAATACATACAGACCAGACTCTGATACCACAGATACGAGTTATAATAAGCATTTATACCACTTGTCATGAAACAGAATCAACAAATAAGTAGTAAACATGCCATCGTAAACAATAAAAGGTCAGATAATAAGAAAATAAATGTGTTATAATAAAGGTTCGAGAGTTAAAATGACCCTGAAATAGAACTTTGCAGTAAAGTTGGGCGTGAAAAGAGTTCGAATCGTGGTTAGAAGATGGAAATGGATCCATTCAGGTAGATAAATGTGTAAATATTTGTCTTCCTCTTTAAGTAGATCCACAATATGCTCACACACACACACACACACACACACACACACACACACACACACACACACACACACACACACACACACACACACGGAACCTTATATGGCAGCATCTGGTGGCAGGAGTGTGCTGTGTGTTTATGGAGTTAAGAGGTCATCTCTGTGTGTGTGTGTGTGTGTGTGTGTGTGTGTGTGTGTGTGTGTGTGTGTGTGTGTGTGTGTGTGTAATAGAAGCCACATGTTTTGGCGTACGGTCGTTCACCCTGCTCCTGTTTCCTCCATCTTCATTTCACTCTCGCTTCATCTGAACGTCCCGACATCTTTCCTTTTTCTCTGTTACACTGAAAGTGTGTCTTTTTATAGTTATATTCTTTTAAACTCCTTTATGTAAAGCATAAAGTATAAATGTGTTGTATAAAAAGAGTTCCCTTCCTCTTCTTTTCTCAGTCAACAGATGTGAATGTCACGATTTCATGTGTTTTCAATCTAAATAGTTTACTCTCTTTTCATTGGCTGAGCGCTGACCTGCTAGTATCTGATTGGACACTTTAAGCATATTCTGCCCGCCAACGTAACATCAGAAACATTTGCAGTGAGTTCGAGTGACGACTTTTTATGTGAACATCACACTACATACATCACTGACTATATTTAGAGGCTCCTCCCAGTTTCATGCGTGCACATGTTCACACAGGAGACATGTTGTCAACACCTCACCTGCAGGGCTTTCTGTTCGTTAAAGGTCGTCACAACACCTGAACACGGCGGACAAAACATCTGAACGCCGTGTTGAGAGACGACAGGAAAGATCGAGAGCAGGAATGTGGTGAAGGAGCGCGGCGAGGGGCAGGGAGGAGGAGGACGCTTGTCTTCTTCGTGTGTTTTCTAAATGTGTCACCACACTGAGAGTCGCACACACAGAAAGAGAAGCAGGGAAAGACCATTTTAAAGATTTTAATTGGCTGCGTTAGTGTTCCCCGGGGGGGGGGGGGGCAGAGGAGCCATGAAACATGTAGCGATCTGTAATTACAGGAGGTTGTCACACGTATAATTATCTGTGTCTTCGTCTCTCTGATGTGTTCCTTTCCTTCCTTTCCTTTTCTTCCTCCTTTGTGCAGCACTTCTCCGAGCTCCTCGACGACCTTTCCCAGGATGCTTTGCTGGGCCAGCTGCTCAGCGACCCCTTCCTGTCCGGGGTGAGAGGCGGAGGAGTGGAAGCCATGGAGGGGGAGGACGGGAGTGACCTGTCCCCGTCTTCCCCCCTCCCCCCGCACATCACGGCCGAGCACAGCTACTCGCTCTGCGGGGACAGCCGACCTCAGTCGCCTCTGTCCCACCTGACCGGAGAGCAAGGCAGCGACGCAGGTGAGACTCAGGTTATCATCCTACAAAATAAAAGCCTCATTCAGCACACTCTGCTGCTGCTGCTGCAGTTCATCTGCTAAATATATATTTATGTGAGACGTTAATGAGTCTTTTTATTTATTTATAAAGTAGAAATAGATCGAAACAGTTTGAAGTCTACAAACATGTGAAGCGCAGAAACACCAACATGTTTCCTGTTGTGCCGCAGAGTCTGATGGAGACTCAGCTGATTGGCCCATGGAGCAGGAGGACACCATGGACAGCCTCCTGTGTGAGACTCCCTCCCTCCTCCCCACCCTCTCCCTCTCTCTGGCCTCCAGCGAGGGGCGCCAGGCATCCGAGGGCCCCGCTGTGGCCCCTGCTGTTATCACCACCCCCCCCGACTCAGACTAAAGTCAGCAGCCACAACCAGGGCAAAGGCTTCAAGGTGAGAGAACAGGGAAGAAGAAGATGATGATGATGATGATGATGATGATGATGATGATGATGATGATGATGCACAGTTTGTAACCTTGTCTTCTGCGTGCAGATAAAAGAGGAGAACATCGTCCCCCAGATCAAACTGGAGCCTCATGAAGTGGACCAGTTCCTCAATCTGTCTCCCAAAGGTCAGAATTGACTCTTTCTTCTTCTTCTGGTCAGTTTTCTGATGTTATACGGCCCCCTGCTGGACACTTGTTGTTACTTCATAATGCCTCAGCAGTGACAGAAGAAGGTTTAATATGTAACTTATCTATGTCTATAAATAACTAGACCTGTTATATATATTTAGTGGAGTTGTGTACTTACATTATCCTGTTTTCAAACCCAGAGAAAACCTTTAATCAAGGTAAGGGTGCGTTCCATTTACTCGCCTGTATTTGATAATTTGGCAAAAGTTAGCAGAAATTAAGCTTTTTTTAAATCAAGATTTCCCTAAAAAGAAACGCACTCATATTGTCCTTTACTCATTAATTCATATTTCATCCTTAAATACTTTAAAAATAAGTTTCCATCTTTAAAACAGTTCCTCCTAACCTTCATGTTTCAGGTCTGGAGGTGCTGCAGATGCCTCCCACTCCTCCCAGTTCCCACGGCAGTGACTCTGAGGGCAGCCAGAGCCCCGTCCACGCCCCGCCCGGCCTCTCCTGCCCCACCTCCCCCACCAGCCCTCCTCCATCCCAGGCCAGCCTGAAGGTGTCGCCCCGTGCTCCTTCCTCCCTCTCCAACTCCCCTCTGCTCACAGCTGCTCATGTAAGTGACTGATATCCTTCATCACGCACAACGTCTCACATGTTACATATAAACATCCAGATATGTGCTCGTGGGGAAGAGTAGTCACATTTTAAAAGTAGTTTTTGTTTGTGTAGAAGCTGCAGGGGTCGGGCCCGTTGATGCTGACGGAGGAGGAGCGTCGGACGCTGGTGGCCGAAGGTTACCCGGTCCCCACGAAGCTGCCGCTCACCAAAGCCGAGGAGAAGGCGCTGAAGAAGATCCGCAGGAAGATTAAAAATAAGGTACATATTGATAAATCGGAATATCCACATCCATATTATTTATTAGGAATCCAGTTGGGTTGTTAGTGACAGAAACTTCTAAATGTTTTCCTTTTGTGTTTTAGATTTCAGCTCAGGAGAGTCGCAGGAAGAAGAAAGAGTACATGGACGCTCTGGAGAAGAAGTAAGTCCTCCTCCTCTTCTTCATTCTGTCCTGTAAAAGCAAGAGAAACTTTATGTGGCTTGAAAACAGAAACTACACATTTAGTAGGAAACAAATGAAATATAAAATACACATATGGTCATGTTAGGATAAATATAAATG
>NC_041377.1:1087500-1152500 GCF_900634415.1 Cottoperca gobio | reverse complement strand
CCTCCCCCTGTAGAGCATGGTTCAGTGTCCTGGAGCAAACCTCATACAGTAGTTCCCACTGCTGATTGTTCCATCTCTGCTTAATCAGATACACTGTAATAGTAATGATTAATAATGTTAATAATAATAATAATAATAATTATAATAATTATAACTATAATAACAAAGAAGCACTGGTTGCCTTAATTTCTGAAGTAAAAATGCACTGAATAATTTTTACATGAGTCAACTTATCAGTTGTCTTAATTGACGTTCAAATAGTGAATAATGCAGCGTGGCATTTATTCCAGTGGAAAGTATATTAAAATATGACGTGAGGCTTTTTACAGGACACTGACGGAGGCCCTTTGTATTTATAGAAACCTTTGTTTTTCATAAAGTTATTGCTCTTCGTAGTTCTTTTAATATTCCATGTTTTTATTCCATTCCAGCGAGGCGTACGCCCCCTTTTGATACTTGTTTGTGTTCATATTGTATTGTTTTTTTATTTTATTGTACTCTTTTATATATTGTTATATATTTTTTCTTCAGCTGACACTTCAAACATTAGCTCGGGGGTTCCAGCGCTCATTTAAAGACAAGTTAAACCTCATATTTGGGATGTTTTATAGCAAAGAAAACGTTGGAGAAGCTGTTTCTACGACGAGGTGTGTGTGTAAATCCCAGAATTGAGCTTTTCTGTCCCAAAATGTTGAACTATTCCTTTATAAAAATGTGTGCTGGAACCACAGGATGAACTTTCTGCACAAACTTCTTTTGGCCTTAAGTCCTGCGATGCTTTTGCTTTAAACACTTTGACTGTCAGCTTCCTCTCAGCATTTGCCAAAAAAATCTTTCCTCCCAGAAATGAAAAAAAAGTCTATTTTTGTAAATATAAGTTGTTAATAAATAAGCAAGTCTGTTTCTGGGATCTGTAGTTTCTAAACCAATCCATAATCCACTCTTGAGTCTGTTTTAGATGCGATGCTGTTGATACATTATGAACGTAGCTTCACAGTTTGATCTGTTAATTACAGATCGTGGCTTTAAAAAGTCCTTATTGTTCATTTCATGTGTATTATGGATGGGTTTTTACATTTCTGAGCTTTATTGAAACATGTTTTTTCATGTGTGTTACACCCTGTTCACTTTCTGCGCATCCATGTTGTAAATACGAACTGTCAACTGAAGTTAATTAAGCCCATAAACATAAGAACTTGTCATTTACAAACTGAGGATGAATTAAACAGAAATAGATCCCAGTCCAGTTTAGAGACTAGAAAACAATATTTGTATATCTTGGTCTCATATTTTAAGCTTTTTAGATCAATCAGTGGCTAGATTGTCAAAGAGGTATTATTGAAAGGAAACACAACATTTTGAATTTTATTTTGAAAATCTTGTGGGACATTCTCTTCTAGTTTAGACTGAAACTAGCAGCAAGAGTGGAGCTTTGTTTTCTTCCAAATCCAATTTCATTTCCATGTTTCTGTGTAAAGCCACTCCTGTCTTTGTGCTTTCAAATGAATATAGTATTTTCCTTAGTAAAAGCATATTTTGCAATAGCACAATGCTGTGTGTCGTCTGTTTATGGTGAATTCTTGACATGAGAGGAGAAAGAAAAACAAGCCGGGGATAATGTGAAGAGTACAATGATACTCAAGGATGCTGCCATTAGACGTGCAAGTAATATAATGCGAATACAACGGTGATGGTACATTTGTACTTAAAGTAAAAGATTGTATATATTATATATTGTTTGTGTTTATTGCTAATAAGCTAATGTTAGCATGCCAACATGTTGCTGAACATGGTAAACGACATGTTAGCATGTTAGCATTCTGATGTTAGCATGTGAGCATGTTAGTATTCTGATGTTAGTATGTGAGCATGTTAGCATTCTGATGTTAGCATGTGAGCATGTTAGTATTCTGATGTTAGTATGTGAGCATGTTAGCATTCTGATGTTAGCATGTGAGCATGTTAGCATTCTGATGTTAGCATGTGAGCATTCTGATGTTAGCATCTAGCTGCTGTGTTTACGTACAGCCTGTAGACTCTTTGACTTGTCTCCAAAGAGTGTTATAGTTATTTAAAATATGAAGATTTAAACAGTTGTTATAAATAATTGTAGTTTTTTACATTCATGGAATATTTCACCCCCAAAATGATCATTTGTAAATCGGTTACATTATGTTTTTTGATTCTTCGTTCATCGTTTAGGCATGCAAGCAAAACAAAGTTTTATTCATGAATTCGGGGTTAAACAGGATTAATAATCGATACACAAATGATGATTTTGTGGGGGAATTATTCCTTTAAGTACAAACAAAATACTGCCCACAATGCAATGCTTACCTCAGTGGATGATAATAGTTCCCAGCCTCAAAGCTCAGGGGTCTCAGGGTTAACACACGGGCTGTAGAGGAGCCGCTATCTCCTCCATCATGACAAGGATCCTGAAATAGATCAGCAGCAGCGCCTCATAATTAGTCGTGCGACAGATCCAAGACAAAACGCAGTCCCACAGCTTCATAACAGTCTCATAGTAACACAGCAGCAATAAATTCCATTAGCGCTCCAGCTATGGTGCGTCACGTTTGTCATAAAATCAATACGAACACACAGCAGACTCTAAACTGTGTGATGAAACATCGGTTTGAGAGATCAAGGAGCTGAGGCCTGATTTCACAGGGTTGCAGGAGTTTCTCAGGAACACAACTTGTTAATTATAAATGATCCTTTCATCCGGGCTCACAGAGAAAGTTTCTACATTGTTTGATTTCTAGACTTTTGTTTTTCTAAAAATGGAAGCACACAGGAAAAGAAACTAAATACATGAAGTCACAGTAATTAGCTTTTAAGTCAAATTTGTGAAATGCTAAATCAAAAATTCTATATGTTCAAGTCAAAATGATGTGATTTGAAGACTGAATGTTGACTTATTAAGTAAAAAAGTCGACTTATTAAGTCAAAATGAGTTAAAAAAGTTGATTTATTTAGTTAACATTATATTATACTAAGTGAAAAATGTGTTTCGAAGTCAAAACTATGTTGTGACCATGATGTTTAGTCACGACGTTATGTTATGACAACTATAATGACTGCATTTCATGTCCAACCGGTGTGTTTGGATAAATTATTTATGGTTGAGAATTACAGAGATTGCAGACAGATGCTCGTCGGCAGAAAAGGTCAATCAGTTCAGCTCAGGTCAGCGATGACTTTGTAAATCTGCCCAGTGCAGTGGAGCGAAACAGAAGGGAGGACAGATGTGTCCTGATGTTTGACAGGAAGACCTACTGCTGCAAAGAAAGAGATAACATAATGAAAGGTAACGTGAGAATATCATCATCATCATCATGACACACACACACACACACACACACACACACACACACACACAGTCCATGAACGCAGCATATGGCCTATCTGTGTGTGTGTGCGTGTGTGTGTGTGTGTGTGTGTGTCTGTGTGTGATTAGTGTGTGTATGCTCACCCTCTGCCCTACTTTCTGAGTGATGATGCTGCAGAAAGGAGGAGGAGAGGGAATATCCCACAATGCCACGCTGCTCATCCCATGGGCCAGATGGATGGACAGACAGACAGAAGGATAATCTTATAGATGGATGGGTGGATGCTGCAGTTACAGTCCGCACACACTGAACGTGTTAATTGTCGCCGCCCTCACAGCAGCTCGCTCTTTCGCAGTTTTCAAAAGCTGTCATGGCACACAAATACCCAACTTCCGGTCATATATTCTAAAATAAAAGTATTTTAAATATTAGCTTTATTTATCCCAGTAAATATAAATATAAAATATATATAAGGTGCAAATCCAAAATGTCTACTGATTATTTATGTCCATGATATTATACATAATAGCTCATTATTGCACATTATGTCTTGTATGGGCATTATTGCACATTATGTCTTGTATGCAGTATAATGAAAATAAAGATCACTATTCTATTCTATTATTTGTTGGACACCACTTGGGACCTCAATGACAACATTACACAACTCTGCCAGTTAATTGCAAAGTTCAGGGTTGAATTTGTTCATCCATAAAAACAGGTTCTGCATTTATACAGTATATTAAATGTTTTAACTTTAGAGTCTACCATCTTGACATCATGGAAAATGCTTTATGATTGATTTTAGACTTATTAAATCACCTTTTTATGGTAGGAAATTACACTGTAAAAGAAAACATATACAATCATAAACAGTATAGTGAAACAAATATATTAACAATATATTCTAACAAATGGATTTAAAAAAAGTATATGTTATAATAGTAAAATTAAGCTGCTTTTATGTCATGGGAATAATTATTTTCAGTCACAACTCTTTTAACCAGAACACATTTTTTTTTAAGAACGCTTTTATTTTGAAGGTTAAGGCGCCTCACGTCCGGTCTTACATTGCTAGCTTGTCGTAGCTCGCGCCCAGTTGGTTTGGGGCTCGTGAGTGCAGTTCGGTCTGTTGTCCAGGCGGCCGCGCGTGCTGCCGACCGTGCCTGGCTGCAGTATATTAAAGGCGGTTAACGGTCAAAAATCACAACGGTCAAGCTGATCCTAAACGATAACGGTGTCGTATTTACTCCCCCCAAAAACCGTTCAATCCTCCTCTCCCCCACCGGCACCTGTGTCCCCTCACAAGCCGGGAGAGAGGGGGGTCCAGAGCGGGGGGCGAGACAGCAAGGACCGACCAGCATGGACCCCCAAGCTAAGAATCGAACCGGTCCAAAGGCGGGGGGTTTCAGCGGGCGCTTGGCCTCTCTGGGAGCCGACGGGGGTGACTCGGAGTCCGGAGCCGGCTCAGAGGAAGCCGGAGTGGGCTGCTGCAGCGATACGTTCAGCAGTCTGCCCGACATGGAGCAGGAGACACTGGAGGAGAAATTAAGAGGACTGGCGTTCAGAAAACAGACCTCGTATCGGTGAGTGGGGCAGCTGGGGGGTGATGCTGGGACAGGATACTGGTCATGTTGGTGCTTGTATTTGTCTGTTATGAATGTTGCCAGCCCTCATGTTTATTTCATATTAAGCTTTAATTTATGCTAGCTAAAGCTTCTAAACACAATCACAGGTCAGGACACAAAGAGAATACGGGATTATATTAGAGGTTGCTAATTTTGGAAGATAAATTCTCTCACATGTACTGGTAGCTTGTCGAGCTAGCCACGTTATGGTCATGTTGTTAACAGCATCAACATGGCATTGATACACATCAGCACCAGCAGCAGCAGCAGCAGCAGCAGTAGCAGCAGCACATAGCTGATGTCAGTGATGGATCAAAACAATCTGGCAATATGCAACTGATTGTGTGTGAATGTGTGTGTGTGTGTGTGTGTGTGTGTGTGTGTGTGTGTGTGTGTGTGTGTGTGTGTGTGTGTGTGTGCGCCTTTCCTTTGGTGTTGTTGTAGCCATGTTGTGTTGGAGCATGTGAAGAGGGGGGAGGGGGAGTATTGATTTTTTGGGCAATGTGTGTGTATTTATGAGTGTGTGTGTATGTGTGTGTGTGAATGCCAGCAGCAGCCTGACACCCCGGTGCGACTGGCAGCTGCTGTTGATAGTGAAAACTAGCCAGAGAACACACACACACACACACACACACACACACACACACACACACGCAGCTGTTTTAGTTGTCAAATGTCACTGTCAGGAATGTGTGGCATCTATTTGTCTGCCTGTCAATTGTGTCTTTGTGTCAACCAAAATGATCTACATTCAGAGGTCAAATCAATCATTTAAACTTGTTTGTGTCTGATTGACTTGTTTGTATATTGTTGATTTATTTGGGGAACTGTGGCAAAGTAAAGCAACAGTTTGTGTCTCTAAAATTGACTTTGAATTGATTTAGGACTCATTCAGCGATAAGGGCATATAAGGGCCTGGCTTGTTTTCACTCTCCATCTTCATGCATTAACCTTAATTAGAGAAACATGGCAAAACATCTATATTATATTTAATAGATAATTTGAATTAAACGTTCATAAAGAAGGGTTCATATTAGCTTTGCATGAAGCCTTTTTATTTACCAGTAATTACCGTCTGAATCAGATTAAATAAGCATCATGTAAACACATTAAAACAGAATCAACTGGCCATTTGGGAAGGAAATTCATCTCAATTAAAAAAGGGATTGGTACAGTATAATCCTATTTGACAGATGATAATTTGTCCGGTTCATTTAAAAAAAAGAAGAAAAGATTCATAGTCATTTGAAACACCCACTTGAGCTACATGTACTGTAAGGCAATTACATTAGCAAGGGAAGGAGAGTCTTTTATTGTGCCATCATTTATAGAGTCTCTCTTCCTCTGGGTGTTTTCCCCGGGGTAAACCGCCTTGGGTTAAGTGAGGTTTCCAGGAGATTGTGCATCATGGGGAGTGCCGCAGCTGGTTCACCCTGTCCAATTTTATAACAGCAGGAGTAGTTTGTTCTGATAAATCTGTTGCCTCAGTCAAAACAACAACTGGTGAAGGGATGTATTTGGTAAATTGTGCATGACTAATTTGTGTAATCTGGAGGCTGATCATCTGACCGTCATTATATGTGCTGCAGAATTTCAGCATGATGTTCTATTATTTATTCAACGTACATTTTAGAGATAAGTGAGACATTTAGGATGTTTAGAGGTGCGCTGGTCGAAATGCAGCTGCAGATGCACTCAAATCTTTCAGTTTATTGCAATGAACACGGACTGAAATATTCAAATCCAGTGAAATATGAATGTTCCCAAAAGATAAAAGGTTCCTATTGGACATGTGGGGATGCTGTTAGCTACGCTTTAGATATTCAATTTAGTTCTGTCTGTATGATAGAAAACGAAAGCATCTGAAGGTGCAACATTCGCCAGGTTGCTCTTAAAGCTGTTGTTTAAGATGTCGCACCCGTTTGAATGTGTCGAGCAGTAAACTACTCCTCAAAACAACTGATATGAAGCTACAGCCAACAAACAGTAAACTTAGCTTAGCATTGGAAACACTGGGAAACAGCTAGCTTGGCTCTGCCCGGAGATAAAAAACAACACCTCTGAAGCCCACTAATTGACACGCTTTATTTGTTTAATCAGTGGTTTGTGGCTGTGGTTGTGGATTTACAGGCAGTTTCTGCGCTGGACTATTTATTTGGTTGCCTGGTAACCTCACAATGACGACAATGCTCTATTGAACATTTCCCAAAAATGTCAAACTATTTATTTTACTTCCAAACTGGAGTCAGATAATCACTTAAAAGTGCTGCTTTTAATATGTAGCTCAGCCCACGTTATTTTAGGAAGAAGCTCTGTGATACTCTCTATATTTATTTGATTAAAATTGACATGATCAACATATGAGTAAATCTGCATGACTGTGACCGGACACATTGGCAGAATACTTTCCACCTATGTCACCTTCTGCTTTGTAACTTTTCCCAGTTCTGTTATTCAGTGCTCATGTTCTGTAAACGGCTTCATTGGAAATCCCCAGTTGGATTATTTAGTTTGGAAAGAGAATATTTTTGCTCAAAATAACTAAATCCAGCCATTGTTTGGTATTATTGTTCATGTATTTTAGTGAAATACGAAAATAACATTGTTAATGACTGTTAATGAAGAAGCGCACCCTCACTTATTTTTAATGGAGTTTTGTTTCACCCTTCGAGAGATGGACTGATCTCTGGCGTACAGTGGAAATAAACTACTGGCTTTATTATTTAATCCTACACAGCATGTTAATTGTATGGACTGGATGATTGCATTCTGGCAATTTATGTCAAATAAATGCACTTCTCATGTAGAGACACACACTTACATGCCAGGTCTCGGTGCTGTTTTGACCTTTGGAACTTATTGGATAAAGCTATGTATAATCTGTACATTTTCCTCTTCATGGGATCAGCCGTGTGGAGGAAATGGCATTAGCCGGTCAGAAGATGGTTTGAAAGAAGGTAGTTTACATAGCTTTGAAGTGGCCAGCGCCAAGAAGTGAATTACCATATGTGGCGATATGAAAGAGCTGAGAAATGATGGCGTTGTACATCAAAGGCAGTGTGTGTGCGCGCGCTTTTGTGGTATTAAGTGTTTATGGCGGCGTAAGGCACGTATAACTTATCTGCCAGGCATTCGTCACACTTTGTGTGTGTGTGTGTGTGTGTGTGTGTGTGTGTGTGTGTGTGTGTGTGTGTGTGTGTGTGTGTGTGTGTGTGTGTGTGTGTGTGTGTGTGTGTGTGTGTGTGTGTGTTACCAGAATACTGTCCCTCCTTTTTTATCTATTCTTAGACGTCTCACCCGTCTGCTTTCATGACAGTCACAAAGACAGTCGCTTTGTGTGTCATGCCGACCAGTTAGTCAGCACGCCAGTTAGTCTGTAAGACATTACTTCAATTAGCTAGTCAGACGACCAGCTGGACACTCAATCTGTAAGTGAGTTAGTGAGTCAGGAAGTTGTTTTTCCAGGCGCTGGTCAGCAGGTCATTTGTACATTTTTGGACTATCCAGCTGTCAAGATAGGTGGTCATCTAATACTATAAACCTCCAACGTTTCTATCGCTGCAACGACGATTATTTTCATTGTCGATTTAATCTGCTGATTATTTCCAAGATTAATCGATTTGGTCTATTAAATGAAAAATGTCCAAAGTGATATCTTGTGTATTTGTGTTGTTTTGTCAGTCCAAGACCAAAACATATTCACTTTATTATGATATACAACAAAGAAAAGCCTGAAATCTTCATATTGAGAAGATGAAAACAGCATTTTCTGCCAATTTAAACGATTAATCAATCATCAGAATCGTCGCTCGACTAATCAATTTGAAATCTACATGGGTCTTAATGGATCTCCTGCGTCAGGACTGATTTTATGGACATTTTATTTTAATATATTTACATGAATTTTGCATCAATGTGATGAAATATTTAAATCTGCAATAATATATTAATAATAATTGCATGACGATATGATAAAAGTACGATTCCATTAATAAATAAGAAAAACAATGAAGCCTGGCTTTGTGCATCTCCTCAAATACAAAATACTGAGTTAAAAAAGTTCCGCTGACACTTATGATCCCGTACATGATTCTCCTGTGACTTCTCATAGCAGTCTAGTAGAACATGGATTAACTATAAAGCGTGCTGAGCTGTTGTTTCCTATCTTTGTTTCTTTGTCTGTCTACACGCAGATGTATTCATCCCACTGTCAAACACTCCCCCTGGCTTCTCCTTTGAAAAGTCATCACTCTCAAGATACACATTTGGACCATGCAGAACCACAAATGATGTTACAGCTGAACAGGGGCTTTTAATGACTACATGAAGACTAGCCATCTTCCCCTGACCATGACGCTGCTGGGTAAACATGCTACCATGACCTGTTTGCCCAAGAGGGAAAATTACAAAGAAACAAATACTTTGTTTCGTCAACCAGCTTATCATGTGGTGAGATTTCACCACCGCCTTTGTGAGAAATGGTGCAGAAACAAACGGCCACAAGACAGGATGTCGTAACATTATCCCTCCACTATTTACAGCCTGCTTCACAAACAACAGATCACAATAAGCTCTTGTCATACCACAGTCCAATATACTTTGGGTTTCATGTCCTCTTCGGCTGTGGGACAATATACAGTAGGGACAGGGAAGAAAGATATAAATGTATCTCATGTTGCTACCGCTGATTACCACCTGCAGGGGTAAACAGTGATCAAAGGCCTTTCATCGTCTGATGCTGCCAGAATATCAAACTCTCTTTCCAGCCTTCAATTAGGACAAAATACAAGAAGTAGAGGGAGGGATGGAAAAGATGGGGAGAAATGTTCGAGTCAAAGGTGTGTCACGACTCAAGAAAAAAGGAGGAATAGCGACAGATTGGCGCTGACGCATTATAAAACGATTACTGTATTACCCAACAGAGAACGGATACATCAAGTGGAGCAATAACATGTAACCAGCTCTAAAAATAAAACTGATTACTTGTTTGACTTCCAAGTCTTCAGGCGTTATAATAAAGTATTTAAGGTCACAGATTTGTTTTTAACTTGAAAAGCTACCAGAAAATATTCCTCAAGTGTTCGGTCTCTATGGCCGATACTTTTAATTGAGTTGCTGTATAACAACATTTGAATATTTTATTTTATTTCAAATGAAGCTCAGCACTTGAAAGTAGTTCAGTAGAGAGCCATGATTGAGCTGAGCCTTTATCAGATTTCATACGCATACTTACCTTAAGACTCTTAAAGGCATTCATGCATTTTTAACCTTGTGATCTTTACTTCTTTCATATAAACAACGCACACGAGTCAACAGCCTAAAGGAAATAGATATTTCAGATTTAGTAACCTCTGTAATGCCATGCTGCTTATAGTAATTGTCTAACCGAGCAATGCATCACAGTGCAGTACAATAGCACTGGCTTCCCCCAGGGGAAATTAAGTTTAGAAGGCCAACGCAGAAAAAACTACTCATTATACACAACAGGGAACAACATTCAACACATTTAGTTCATCACAGGGAGTACTCGCATATGATCATCAGGTTTTTTCGTTTTTGTATGCATGTTAGTATGAATCAGAAATTTACAGCAATTATGCACTTAAACATTTCATCCCAGAGTGCTATGTTCCCAGAGTCTTATGTTCCCAGAGTGCTATGTTCCCAGAGTCCTATGTTCCCAGAGTCCTATGTTCCCAGAGTGCTATGTTCCCAGAGTGCTATGTTCCCAGAGTCCTATGTTCCCAGAGTGCTATGTTCCCAGAGTCTTATGTTCCCAGAGTGCTATGTTCCCAGAGTGCTATGTTCCCAGAGTGCTATGTTCCCAGAGTCCTATGTTCCCAGAGTGCTATGTTCCCAGAGTCCTATGTTCCCAGAGTGCTATGTTCCCAGAGTCCTATGTTCCCAGAGTCCTATGTTCCCAGAGTGCTATGTTCCCAGAGTGCTATGTTCCCAGAGTGCTATGTTCCCAGAGTGCTATGTTCCCAGAGTCCTATGTTCCCAGAGTCCTATGTTCCCAGAGTCCTATGTTCCCAGAGTGCTATGTTCCCAGAGTCTTATGTTCCCAGAGTCTTATGTTCCCAGAGTGCTATGTTCCCAGAGTGCTATGTTCCCAGAGTCCTATGTTCCCAGAGTGCTTATTCCCCAGAGTCCTATGTTCCCAGAGTCCTATGTTCCCGAAGTGCTATGTTCCCAGAGTGCTATGTTCCCAGAGTCCTATGTTCCCGAGTCCTATGTTCCCAGAGTCTTATGTTCCCAAGTGCTATGTTCCCAGAGTGCTATGTTCCCAGAGTGCTATGTTCCCAGAGTGCTATTTCCAGAGTGCTATGTTTCCCAAGTGCTATGTTCCCAGAGTGCTATGTTCCCAGAGTCCTATGTTCCCAGAGTGCTATGTTCCCAGAGTCTTATGTTCCCAGAGTGCTATGTTCCAGAGTGCTATGTTCCCAGAGTCTTATGTTCCCAGAGTGCTATGTTCCCAGTGCTATGTTCCCAGAGTGCTATGTTCCCAGAGTCCTATGTTCCCAGAGTGCTATGTTCCCAGAGTCCTATGTTCCCAGAGTCCTATGTTCCCAGAGTGCTATGTTCCAGAGTGCTATGTTCCCAGAGTGCTATGTTCCCAGAGTCCTATGTTCCCAGAGTGCTATGTTCCCAGAGTGCTATGTTCCCAGAGTCCTATGTTCCCAGAGTGCTATGTTCCCAGAGTGCTATGTTCCCAGAGTCCTATGTTCCCAGAGTCCTATGTTCCCAGAGTCCTATGTTCCCAGAGTGCTATGTTCCCAGAGTCCTATGTTCCCAGAGTGCTATGTTCCCAGAGTGCTATGTTCCCAGAGTCCTATGTTCCCAGAGTCCTATGTTCCCAGAGTCCTATGTTCCCAGAGTCCTATGTTCCCAGAGTCTTATGTTCCCAGAGTGCTATGTTCCCAGAGTGCTATGTTCCCAGAGTGCTATGTTCCCAGAGTGCTATGTTCCCAGAGTGCTATGTTCCCAGAGTGCTATGTTCCCAGAGTCCTATGTTCCCAGAGTCCTATGTTCCCAGAGTCTTATGTTCCCAGAGTGCTATGTTCCCAGAGTGCTATGTTCCCAGAGTGCTATGTTCCCAGAGTGCTATGTTCCCAGAGTGCTATGTTCCCAGAGTGCTATGTTCCCAGAGTCTTCATTGTAAGACATCGGTAAGGGCTATCTTTGCACTTCAAATTGCAAAACAACGAAGGGAGATGGACGTTTATGCCGTTTTGAATGGTTAAATATCCAATCGGCCACTGTGAAGGTGGCATAGGTTTCAAAGAGTTTAACATCAGTAGGCTATTTAATCTTTTTTTTGTCCGGTATTCTCGTTGAGATTAAGTTCTCTTTTACGAGAGAGATCTGAGAACAACATTCACAAGAACACAAACCCCAAAACAAGAACAACACGATAACAAGGAATTAAAAACAGTTAGAAGAATTGTGTAAAACATCAGATAATAGAGTTTTAAAACTCCCAGTGGCTTGCACAACTCTAGTTTGAAGGCAGTTTGAAGTTCCTATCATATACAGTACCAGTCAACACATGTTGACCCCGGGAAAGATCATGGCTGAGAACACGAGATATTTGAAAAGTCTCTGAGTCTGTGAATGATTAAGTCCTTCTGTAATAATATAGAAGATTAAACTGCTCTCCTCTATCTCCTTTCTCCCATTAGCTAAAGTGGATTTAACCAATAAAACCAATAAGGAATGAGAGCTTTCACCTGAAAACCCCAGTACACTCAGTACTATCCTTCTCCCTTATGCTTCATACAACCCGTGCATGAGTCGGTTCTATAACTCAGTCTGTGTTAAATTCAGTGGAACGCTTGGCTCAGAGTCTGGGCAGCTTAAAGACGGCCATTAATTTTTAAGCGGACGATCAGAGCACCAATTGTTGATGAAATACAAGGCTCACTGACACAATTTCCCCTCTCTCATCTCGTCCTCAGGATGGATGAACAGATACACATGCATATTTATGATACTCTTTTCCCATTAGGAGGAGGAGAGTAAGCTGTATGGATGTATAGATAATTTAAAAGACATAACGAGCCAAAAGATGCATTTTTAAACCATTAGTGTGTAGCTTTGTAAAGCTTCTTTTATCAAGGGTCTTGTTAATTCCAGTCATAGCTTTCCATTGTATTAGACTGCTCTTGTGTTTCTTTTAGGTTTACTTGGCTGTAGACTGTTAAATGTTTTACTGTCAAAGATACCAGAGGTCATACAAGTGGTTATTAAATAAGTTTAATTGTACAATGTTATACGATTACAATAAATCCACCGATAATCCGACGGGTCTATACAGTGTTAGGGGCATTTTTCCTTTGTCAGGGTACATGATTCAAAACACATTTGATACACTTTACTCTATAGTTCTTGTTCTGGATGGAGTGAAGGTGAGGTCAAACTGAATACAAGCAGTTTGTAAAGGACGGACGCTCTGATACTGAGGGGAGCGGATCTCTTCCTGGCTCAGTCAAACCTGTTGAATAATGTGTGTGTGAGTGTGAGTGTGAGTGTAAAGCCTGTGTTATTCATTAGGATGTTCTGATCTTTCTATACACGCAGTATTCTAGACAGACAGAGGTGTTAGTACATCCCTCCCCAGCTTCTCTGACTAACGCTGTTCCAGTTGGCTGGTGGTGTGTTTGTGTATGCTTATGCATATCAATCATTTTCTGCTAAGAAGAAGAGGAATGATGATGTCTGTTTTAGGAGCAGGAGTGAGATTTCGGCTCTCTCTCTCTACTTTCCTAGCCTTTTCAGGAGTGTCTGAGAGTACGAGCGAGTGTGTGTGTGTGTGTGTGTGTGTGTGTGTGTGTGTGTGTGTGTTGGGGGTTATTTTGCCCATAATGCAGTGTGCTGAAGCATTATGGGGGCTTGGCAGTCAGGAGCCGCTCCTTATTAGTCGTCTGGCTGGCTGTAAGAGGCTTTTCCTGCTTGGAAATTAAGCTTAAAAAAGAAAATGCAGGTGAAAGGCGAAACAGAAGAGAAAAGAGAAGTGGATCTTCCTGGTGTAATAGAGAAGAAGAGGAACCTTGTTGAAGAGAAACCTCGACGTGCTGAAGATTAGTCAATTACTTCCTTCTCCATCAAACACTTGTTGTGTGATTGTGAAAGGAGGTGTCTGCAGTTCTCCTTCACTGTTTGCACTCGTACCTACGGAAAGTAATGCACTATAATAGAGTGCTGCAGGGACGAGTCCTAAAACCAAGGAGTTCTGGTTCCCTCGTCTCAAAGTCAACACGTTTTTGTTTGTCTGTGGTTAACACAAGCTTAAGAGATGTCAGTAAAAACCCCACTTGTGAATTAAAAAAGCCGGTCGCAAAATGAGAGGACTAAACGTCATCCTACCGAACACGCCAGCTTTCGTTTGTAGCCTAAAGTTAGCTTTCTACTTCTGGTGTTTGAATTGACACCTCAAAAAAATGTGGGTATTATCATAAATGTTTGTTTTATGTTTGCCAAATGATTTCACACCTGACGTTAAAGTTGTAACTTCTCACTGATTGCACTTACTGTGTTGTTTCCCGGCCTGTCTGACAGTAAACACTACAGAGGAACAAAAGTCTCTTTTCCAGCTGCAGAAAATGACCTGAAAATACAATCAGTGCTTATTGTTATCCTACATTTCTTTCTGATTCCTCATCACGAGCCACATCACAGGACCATAAAGGCGCTGGGTCGTTGTTGATGGCGCTCAATCACTTCTCTAATTTGTTTTTACAGCTTGTTTGGAAATTCACATCAGCAGCGTTCACACAATAATTTATGACTTGATGATTAGATGTTTTGCTGAATATGATTCATAACCAAAAAACAACGTACAGTATGGACTCGTGTGGATCTGCATCAGGATGCTCAACTAAACTAGCTTTGATGCTACATTCAGGTGCACACGTACGAGGAGCAGCTGAGGATGAACACGGTTTTACTAATTGGGTCATATATATATATATATATATATATATATATATATATATATATATATATATATATATATATATATATATATATATATATATATATATATATATATATATACACATTTTTCCTCACACGTGTATATACTAGAAAGAAAATAATGATTTTGTGTTCTTTACTTTACTGCAGCCTTTAATAAGGTGTGTTAATAGGAGAGCGCTTGAGTCATTTCTCCCAGAGAAAACGGATTGTTTCCATCACACAGCTCTTAAGAGGATGACAGCACAGAGCTCATAGATGTGATATCCATGTCAGAGCTGCTGTACCTGCTGGGAGACATTAACTTGATACTGTATGTACATGACTTTATAAAAGTAGAGGTCTTGCTTTGAGCCGTTAAGTAGTTTTAAAAGGTTATACTGATTAGACTTGTTTTTCTGTGTTTAACATTCATTATTGAGAAGTACTAAAGCGAGACAGGACGACGCTGGACACACACACACAGTGGGTGTAAACGTGTGTTTGGATGGACAGCAGGCTGAATGATTGATTGAACAGCTAATTGACTGAGTGAGTGAAAGGACTGGATTACGACCTGCTAGTGAGAGAGTCTCCGGCTGGAGGTCCTTAGTTGCCTGGCTGGATCGCTGGTTGTGTGGACGACGGTGAAGCTGCATAGTTATCTCTTTGAATCACTTTTGTTATTGGATGAAGGTTGTAACAGGGAGCAGGTTCATCGTAGGGTTAGGGTTCTGTATACGTTCATAGTCTTTCCCCTGTCCTGTGCATGAACGCTCCCTGTTGCTGATTGGTTAGAATAGTGTCGTGTGGCTCCCAACCAATCGTTACCATTTACAGAGCCAGGGCTGAGTTTTGTTTCTTTGCGCACATACAGAAGGAACTATCCTTCACCGGGAACAGATATCTGGTGAGTGTCCTGGATTAGAATCGCTGACTCCACCTTTTGGAAGTAGCACCTCCTCTCTCACTTCCAGCAAGCCCATCTGTGTCGCCGTGAGCCGACGATGAACCTGTGGAGTCGACCGCTGAGGCGACACTGACTCCATCACTGCAACTCTGTCGTGCTCTTATTTTATCACCTTCAGCTTGGCTTTAATTGCATGACGTGTACATACAGAACAATAACATTGAAATGCACAAACTTTTCAACAGATGAATTGATAATGAACATAATCCTCTCATGTTTAATTATAATGTTTAATACATGTGAGAAACTACGCTCTCTGTGATATCATACCTTTTATAAAATAAGTTAAATACTCAGTAAAGCTTTGCTTTGTTCTGCAATATAATGAGTTCTGTAGCTTGATTCTGAAAAGGTACACTATAAATGTATTTGTATTTGTCGAGGTAGACGAGTCATCTTTTAACTTCACGTCTTTGACCTCTGATCCTGTAATTTGTCTTCTTATTCTGAGCTTCTCTGCCGGATGGGTTCCTCAGCTAAAGGACTGACAAAGGGGCATTTTATTTTTAGAGTTTATTCTCTTTGCTTTATTGTCGGATGTAATCGTCTTTTTAAAATGTATTTCAAAGGTTTTTGCTGGATGAGACGGAGATCTGAGGCTCTGATGCCAAATGGTTGCGCTGACTAATTTGTTGGAGCCTCACAGCCAGCTGCTCCTCCAGCGCCGCAGCCACAAAGGAGAGATTTGGTTTTGATCCTGTCTGGTTTTGATTTTGGTTTTCAATTTGTTTTCCTATGGTGATGGCGTGGACACACTCTGGGTTCTTTCTCTCTTTCTGTTTGTCTACCAATTACTGTACATCTGCATCCCTCCCTATTTATAGACTTTATTACTTCTGTAGCTACACAAACACACGTATACACTGCTGTGATTGTTATCATATATGTGCTGCATGGATTAACCCTGGGCTTTAGGAAGTGTCTCGTGTGTGTGTGTGTGTGTGTGTGTGTGTGTGTGTGTGTGTGTGTGTGTGTGTGTTCGTTTGTGTATGTCTATGTAGGTAGGATTACCGAGCACTGATCATCTCTCAGCTCTCAGAAAGATGAGTCCCCACTCAAACTCAAAGCTCTCACACACACACAGACACACACACACACACATGCCCATTCTTGCACATAAATACAAACATTATAACGCAACTCTATACTTAAATAATATCTTTGTTTTTAAGTTTTTCTCTCCAATTAAGCGTTTCTTTAGCTGTTTTTCATTTTGTCCCTGACTCAATCAAAATACACGCACACACACACACACACACACACACACACACACACACCTAGCAGTTCTCAGCTGCAGAGACACGCTACAATTAGTGAGACAGCATCCTTGTGTGTGTGTGTGTGTGTGTGTGTGTGTGTGTGTGTGTGTGTGTGTGCACTAATTGCTCAGGTTAGATGAGAGTCATTAGTAAATAATTAATTTTATTAGGCAGCTGTAGCCTGAGGTTAGTGAGACAGCACACTTGTACACCTGGCTTCTCTCACTTTCTCTATTTATACTGTACATAAGTTAAGGTTTAGATTCTTTCTCTTTTAAATCCACGTTTGCAGCTTCTGTCTTTTACCCTTTTATCTTTTCCTCTCTTTTCTTTCTCCGCTTCTCTTTTGTGTGTGTGTCTATTCTAAGCAGCAAAGGTCAGATACAGATGCACAGCGCGGATCTGATGCCTCCCCCACATTACATGCTCTCCTCACACGCACACACACACACACACGCACACTGTGTAATTATGTAGGTGTCAGAGGAAGATGTGTGAGAGGGTGAGGAGAAGGTAGTATCAATCCTATGTTCTGGCTGTGGTTCATGACATTCGCTAATTGTGATGTAGAATATATATATATATACACACACAGTATATATATATATATATATATATAATATATATATATTTATATATACACACAATATATGTATATATATATATATATATATATATATCTATATATATATTAGATATATATATATAGATATATATATATATCTATATATATATCTATAGATACTCTATGGTCGCGCATATATATAGATATATCTATCTCTATATATATATAATATATAGTCGCCTCGCTAATCTCTACTCTATCCCTATATCTCCTATATGTGGTGTTCTCTCTATGTGTGTATATCTCCTGTGTTCTATATTCTATGTGTCTCTATTATATGTTATCTATATCTCTCTATCTGTATGTCTATCTCTCTCTGTATTGTCATTTATCTATATCTGTGTCTCTCTCTACGTCTGTGTCTGTCTATATCTCTGTGTCTATCTGTTCTATATATGTGTCTATCTCTTCTTCTGTCTGTTATTTCTCTCTCTATGTGTCTCTATACTGTGTCTCTCTCTATCTATCTTCTTCTCTCTCTCTATCTCTTCTGTGTATCTCTCTCTAGCTCTCTGTCTCCCTTCTCTGTCCTCCGTCTCTCTCTGTCTCTCTCTGTCTATCGCTGTCTCTCTCTTGTCTCTGTTCTCTCTCTCTGTTCTCTATCTCTCTTCTCTCGCTCTCTCTCTCTCTCTCTATCTCTCCTCTCTCTCTCTCTCTCTCTCTCTCTCTTCTCTCTTTCTCTCTCATCTCTCTCCTCTCTCTCTTGTCTCTCTCTATCGCTGTCCTCTCTCTCTCTCTTCTCTCTCTCTCTCTTGTCTCTCTCTCTCTGTATCTCTCTCTGTCTCTCTCTCCTCTGCTCGCTCTCTCTTGTCTCTCGTCTCTGTCTCTCATCTCTCTGTTCTCTATCTCTATCCCTCTCCTGTCTCTCTCTCTCTCTCTCTCTCTCTCTCTCTGTATGGCTCTCTTCTCGTTCTCTCTCTCTCTCTCTCTGTCCTCGCTCTCTCTCTCTCTCTCTGTCTCTCTGTCTCTCTCTCTCTGTCTCTCTCTCCTCTCTCTTGCTCTCTCTGTCTCTCTCTCTCTATGTCCTCGCTCTGTCTCTCTCTCTCTCTCTCCCTCTCTCATCCTCTCCCTCTCTCTCTCTCTTGTCTCTCTCTCTCTGTCTCTGAGAGGATAGAGAGAGAGATATAGAGGAGAGGATATATATATGAAGGGGAGAGAGAGATATGATAATTACATATAAGATATATAATATATATATATATATGTATATTATATAGTATATATGTATATTATATTACTGTATATATATAGTGTATATATATATGCTATGTTATATATATGGTTATATCTAGTATATATAATATATATATATATATATACTATAATATATAGTATATATATATATATATATATATGTGTATATGTATGTACGATGTTACAGGTAAAGCTATCTAGCGTATATAACGTAAATTATTAATCTGAGCCTCCACCTCTAAAGCTGCAACATTAAAATGATTGTTACACATTCAATGCATCTATAATTATAATCCAGATTATATTATATTCTGAAATGGGACCACTCTGTATTCACAAGTAACTTTTACTTTTGTGTTGTAAGTATATTTTGATGGTAATACTTTTGTACTTAACCTAAGTACGCTTTTGATGAGAGGCCTGATCCAGTATCGTTTGTCAAGATGTCCTGGATCACGGAGCAACCGGTGTAATATTCCACGAGCAAGTGAGTTCAGCAGGTTTCAGTGCTGACTCATTCTGATGTAGTTCCTCCACCTCCACCTCTCTCCGCTGAGCTTTTCTCTATTAAACTAAATATCTTTGGGTTTTGGATGGACAACACAAGACATTTAAAGACACCAGCTTAGACTTTGAGAAACTAGAATTGACATTTTTCACTATTTTCTGACATGTTATAGACCGGCAGATTGATCAATAATCAAAACTTCCCATGAACTCTAATAGTTTCTTCCTTTCCCCCGGACCTGTTCTCTGTGATCCTGTCTCCATGAAGTCAGACACAGATTGGACGTGTCTTTTTCCTCCATTTGCATCTATTTGTGTCTCACCATTGACTCTGTATGTGTCTGTGCTGCCTAAAGTTTGCATCACATTTATTCTGAACACACCTTTCGTGCGTCTAAAGTCATCAAAGCAAACTATCTATCGTCCCGATACACTCTTTTCAGGAACGCTTGGCACGAAAATGCAAAATGAATCACGAGCGAGAAATCCTGTTGTGGTGTTTGAAGAGTTGTGATCGCTGAACGAAGTAGTGTGTGTGATGAAATTGTTCTTTTTGTTTTGTGTTATGTGAAATCAATCTCTCTTTCACCTGGAGAGAGTGTGTGTGTGTCTCTCTCTGTGTGTGTGTGTGTGTGTGTGTTATTGACTGTTCATTTAGAGAGTGCAGGATGTTTATTCAGGCCCTAATGTCTCCCATGGGCGCTGGCATTGACAAACTGGAACACTACCTTTCTGTTACATCCCTGTCTTGTTGTTGACGCTTTAGTGAAGCAGGTACAACATGCAGCTAATTATAAACGCGTCTCCACTTTAATATTAGCCGTGTTTTAAATCATGCCTCTGGAAAGGACGTGTCACTCTTTGTGGCTCTTCTTTGGGGCATGAATGTCGGTAAAGCTTGAACCCTTTTTGAGGCTCCCCCTGTCACATGACCTCACTGGCTAGTACCGGAGGTCACTCTGTGTGCGAGTGTGCACGTGCATGTGTGTGCACGTGCATGATGTTGCGTTGACACTCCACTATGACTGTTCATAGTCCGTTCACAGACAATAAGCAGTTCTCTCACTCTCGTCCTCCCTTTCTTCTACTTATAGAAACAGAGTGGGTTTTCTGAGTGGGAGGTTTGGAAAAGATACTCTGCTGACTCTGCTCGACAAAAAGAGAGAGAAGAAGAGTGGCAGTGAAATATACAGTGGTTAAATCATGAAGAAGAAAAATGTTTGTTTATTTGAATAAAGCTTTTTTATTAGTTAATATTTAGATATTTCATAAAGAAGAAAATCAAACGTGATTAATGTTAATAAATACTATTACTTTTTATATAATATTAATTCATATGTTCCTGGTATGTTCAGCCATGTCTTAAGTCTTTACATTTATCAGCCAGTTCAATTAAAAGATGCAAAATATTCTTATTTAAATACTTTTTAGGGGCCTGAAGATGCAAAATGTGTGTGATGGGGGTGCATACCACATGTCTCTCCACTATCACGTTCAAATAAAGACATTAAATGCCCAAAAATAATATATCAAAAAGTCAAAAGACTACAAAAACATTAGAAAAAGTATACACTTCATAAATGTCTTTTAGGGATAACCCCGTCTCCTAGAAATGACGCATATTATTACATTTCTAAATGTTAATAATGAGGAAAATTAGGACATTTAGTTGATTTAAGGTTAAAATATTGATGCGTCACCTCCGTATGACTCCAGTGTGGGATGACTCCATTTACATTTGTCGCCAAACATAACTGGGAAAACAATTTAGTTCTATAAATACATCATTTCTAAGAGACGTTGGAAACCACTGTCTTTAACTATAACAACAATATTTACGTACTTAGTCTCTTAAAAAGATTCTTATGCTCACGTGTATCGGTTTGCAGCTTTCCTAAATGACGGAAGTGATTAGTTGATATTGATTTAAGATGTCTTTCTCTTCTTCTTGTTGTTATCGTCTGCAAACCGCTGGATTACAAACTACAGCATGTGTTGCTGCATTATACATTTAGCAAGGAGCATAATTAACACCCAAATGTTATCATCAGTATCGAGGCACATGTCATCCTATTGATTGGTCTGTTGGCCAACGCCTCTCATGGAGCTGCTGCTTCATTGAATACTTTCAGAATGTGATCTGAATATGAACCAAGCGTGCGAGTGAGTGAGTGAAAACAGTGGGTGGATGGAGGGATGAAGATGTGAGCAGAGAGGAGGATGAGGTTAAGGAGAGAGTGTGAAGGAGAGATGATGATGAGGAGGAGGAGGAGGAGGAGAGAAGCCAAGGCCTTTGGGCAAAGCCAAGACCGCCTACAGATGCTCTCCTTCACTCCCCCTCTCTCTCTCTTCTCACAGTTATCTCTTTTCCTCTCTCTTCATGTGTCCTCTTGTCCTCTCTCTCTCTCTATTTCACACTCTCCTCCCTTCCTCTCCAATCTGACTTTCCCTCCTCTCACCCTTTCTTTCTCTCCTCCTCATCCACCCCCAGAGGAGAACTAATGTAGGCCAATGGAGAAGTGAAGTGAAGGGCAGGCACACACACACACACACACACATCCAGACCTTCACCTTGTGAGTGAAGGACAGCATCACATGTCCACACATGGTCGTTGCTAAAGTCCTCCAGAGACATAGAAATGTTCACAGATACGTTTCTTGCCATTTAATGATAGTGAAATGATTACTCAGTGGATTTCTGCACGGTTTTGTCCTGTCATGCCAGGGAAGCAGATGGGAAGCAGAAGTGAGAGGAAGGCAGAGACGTGGTCTGAGTACCAATTCCTACACACTAATTCTGAGCAGGGTTTTGAGTCTAGAGTTCACACACTATAACATAATGTATGAACAGGATCGAGAGTCTGCAGCCACGCTACAGACTATGTGAGACTCAAAGCTAGCGTCACCATGCTAACAATGTCAATGTTAAACCTACAATAACACATTTTGGCCACCTAGGGGCCGAGGAAACAAGTTGTCAACATAATAAGAACTTGATAGCGAAGCGTTGCTTATCTTCAGTAGCAGCATGGTCATTAGTCGCATTCCAATAGTCACTCTCTTTTAACTTCTGGCTCTTTACATGTAAATGCTCCAATGTGCTCACCAGCTACTCTAACTGTGTCTGTGTGCTGACAAGGTCGTGTTCACTGAGGTTTTAGAGCTTTTTAGCTGGAAAAATGTGCCTCCTGCGGCTGAAAACGACACCCTGTGAGCTGTGAGAGTGAATGAAAACAGTGAGGTGCGAGCTGACCGCTAAATGATGAGCAGGAACTCTCTTTCATGCTCCGGTGATAGTTCTGTGGGTTCATCACTACGAGCAACATCGTGCAGTATTTGTGTAAAAATCTCAATTATTACCCCTTTCACATGCAGGTACAATGTTCACCCTCGTAGGTTAGCTTGTTAGCATGCTAAGCTTTGATAATAATTAGCACTGATCAGTACCTCTGCAGGTATTTCATCATAAAACACAGTATTCTACACATTGAATTGTCCTGATGCGCTCGATGAAAAGTTAAGGAGTATTCACAGTTACATGTCTGGACCAAAAACCATAAATGTGATCTTCATGTGGCACGAGACAGAAGCTGGAACACAAAACAATAACTATCTGTCTGTTAAATTGAATTGCCAGTAGTTTGATTGACATACAAACGGATAAAAACAGTAAACTACAGGATGAAATACTTACTGTACACTATATGATATAGTCATGAAGATTAAAATCAGTGAATAAGGGCACAGACAATTGAGAGGGTAAAACTGACACGTTTTTGAGAGAGAGAGAGAGAGAATGCTTATAAATAGAGGGAGGAAGGTCAGAGGGAAAGAGTCAGGCTTCCTGTATCCAGCCTCACAACCGGATACACACACACAAACACACTCACACACGCACACACAACACAAATGTAATCCAGAGCTGAAAAACCTTTATTGTATTATATTCTGTTGTACTAGTGTACCCTCCCGCTCCTTTGTCTTGTCTCTTGTGTGATCTCAGTGAAGATGAACCTTTTTATCTTAGAAAAGCTAAGGAAATAGTTCAATATGCCAGAAAAAATGCTTGTTTTGTCCTGTGAACAGTCCAAAACCTAAAGACATTCAATTTCCAACAGTATAAAAAGGATTAAAGCAGGAAAACCTCCCGTTTGTGAAGCTGGAACCAACTTTTCTCTTCGATACATGGCTGAAACATTAAGCAGTTATCAAAATGGTTGTTGATTACCAGTATCAACCAGTACCAGTATTTCTGTTGAGTGTGTGTGTGTGTGTGTGTGTGTGTGTGTGTGTGTGTGTGTGTGTGTGTGTGTGTGTGTGTGTGTGTGTGTGTGTGTGTGTGTGTGTGAGAAGAGCGTGATCTAATAAGAGTTGATAGTGTACCCGACTGCAGCTGCTCTCACACACCCACTCCCTGTCAGACACACACACAGAGTAGGAAAGTACACTATAATTAAACATATTATACTTATTAAAGATAAACTCGGCTCAGCTCAACAAGAACAGCTAATGTATAGAAAATATAATCCATTATGGTCGACTATGAATTAGCTCTCACTAATGAACGCATAAATGAACCTACACTGTAACAGATTACTTTCACATTAATTTGTCTGTGACTTAGCGTTGTTAGCACTTATTGATTCAGTAATCTATTCATTAGTTAACAATGTGACAAATCAAGCAACAGCTATTGTTACTCATCGTGCCCTGCGCTTATGTCGGAAGAAATTAGTGCATTTCTACTAAATATAATAAGTTTATTAAGTTTCAGGGGAGTAAAGAGCAATGCCACTACACCACACAGCGATGGCCACGACAACTATTTAAACCAGCTCAGCAGGGGGTCTCCTGCCGCTCGTCCCGCACACCATGCACGTGTTGGTCGAGACTCAACGTGTACGATTAACACACGAAGAGTATCGCAATTAAATTAGTGTTGTATGTGCATTCTTTGTTCATGTTTGCAGCGGATACATTCAGAATATGCGTCTCAATCGCCGTTTGCAACGCTCAACCTGCTGCCTGTTTACGTTCAGCTCTGTGTGTTGTGCACAAACCAACTACCTGACAAATTGCAAGGCTGGGGTAGCGATGCATGCCCAAAATAAAAGCTAATACGACGTATGTCATGGGGGCGTTCTACGTTGATCGGACTCGGCTTCATTAGCCAAAACAGCTAAGTAGGAATAGTCTTTTTCAGAACAAGAGGAATTAATTTTTTTAATATTTGGTGCATGTTCAGTTAGTCAGTGACCATCTGGAAAGCTATACATGTTGTGTAGTCCGTGCACCATCCTTGCATAAGGGTGCGGACGGTGCCAGTTTGGGGCTTTCATGGCCCAAAGAGGCATCAAGTGTTTTTATGTTTTATAGAATATCTGTTTGTCTCTGCAGGAGAACAGCTGCGTGAAATCATTTTAGCTGGCGGCTGGTTGTCATCTACAACAACCAATGCATGATTTGACACACACACAGACACACACACACACACACACACACAATAAGAAGGGGTTTGTTAAGAGAGAGGTACTGTAGTGTACACACTGTACAGACGGACGGGGAGGAAGACAGACAGACATGGAGAGGAATTGCTGTACGCTTAGATACAACTGGGAAGGAAGTCTGAGTGGAGTTGCCATGACAACCACACCCTTCACACCCTGCCCCCCTACACACATGTACACACACACACACACACACACACACACACACACACACACACACACACACCACACACACACACACACACACACCACACACACAAACACATTGACTGGCCTAAGGCAGAGAAATAGGAAATGTTTGTGTGAATTATTGTAGCAGCGTGTGTGCAGATAAGAAACTGTTTTGACAATAAATATAAGATAAGAAGAAGAGAAGAAGAATAAGAAGAAGAAGAGAAGAGAAGAAGAAGAAGAAGAAGAAGAAGAAGAAGAGAAGAAGAAGAAGAAGAAGAAGAAGAAGAAGAAGAAGAAGAAGAAGAAGAAGAAGAAGAAGAAGAAGAAGAAGAAGAAGAAGAAGAAGAAGAAGAAGAAGAAGAAGAAGAAGAAGAAGAAGAAGAAGAAGAAGAATCTGTGTAGTAACTCGTGTGTGTGCGTCTTTTTGTGTTGATTTCTTCCTGCTATTGTGTGCTGTCACATTCCTGTGTGTGTGTGTGTGTGTGCTTTGGGGTCAGATGAATGATACAGCTGCAGGATGAATAGTTTGTATTAATTTAACACAGAGAGAACCCTAACCCTTCTGTATTTCCAGTACACGATCTTCATGGGTTTTAAAATCTCATTGAATTCTTAGCATTAAGAAGATGAACTGTAAGAAGTCCAGTTTCACGAGTAGCTCCATTAGTTGGAAGACTTATTAGATGCCAAAACCAAAGTTTATAATACTACAAGACACGTTTACAGCTCTGTCACAGCAGCGATAACTTTGTCCTCCACCTCGACAGAGATACACAATTACACAATTCACATTGCAAAACAATCCACCAGGAAATTGCATGTATTGCATTGGCCAACGCAGAGCATTGCTGCATGACTGTGCAAGTTCTGCAAAGTGGTTGTTGGTCTGAATACAGCCGGACACCATCACACACAGACTCACACACACACACACACACACACACAACTCAGGTTTCAATTCAAATGGTTTGCAAATTTCAACCAAATTAGTTTTTTATCGATACTCCAACATTTCCACCTCAGTGTACGAAAAGTGTGTGAATGTTGTAGTGTGTGTGTTTCCTTCATGAGATGCCGAAACCCTCCAGACTCCTGTCTCATAAAGGCTGTGTGAGATTTGTGAGTGTGTTATTTCTGTGTGTGTGTTTGCATGTGGTGATCAACCTTTATTCACCCCATTACCTGAGGCACAGAGACGAGGCCTGCAGAGACACAGGCTTATACTCTGTCACTTGTCTCTCTGCGCACACACACACACTCACACACACATGTACACACTCTGGGCATGCTGTGTCACCAGCGGCAACGAACGAGCCTTTCACACTGACCCACATAGAGAGAACGAGAGAGAGAGAGAGAGAGAATGAAAGGAGGTAGAGAAATTGGGTTGAGAGATAAAGAACGAGGAAGATTGAAAGGAGAGAGATAAAGAAACAGAAGTGGAGCAAGAAGAAGAAGAAGAAGAAGAATAGAGCGATCGTGTGTTAGATTGTACTGAAGGACGGACGGACTGCCAGTAACTGAAGTGTCCTTAACTGTCAACTCTGTTTGAGCTCCATGTATATGACACTTTAACATCTGCGTACATATTAACATGGAGGCTGCCATCTGAAACTTTCTGCACGTTCAAAGTGCAGCCGTCAGATCAGCTTGTGTCCTGTTTGAGAAGTTGTTTCACCTCGATGGTGAAAACCAACTGACTTCTGTCACAAGTCGTGAGTGAAGACATGATCCCTCGCTGGCCTCTCACCTGCAAACACACTGCACTGAGGTCGCTGAGCTGACAACGCTGGAGGTCACACTGCGGGGAGTTGAACCCAGAGGTCGTATCTGGCCTCTCGGAGTAAAGTTCCAAACTTTCTTCCTTTTTTGGAGAGTGTCCGTTGGGAATCTTGTGTTAAAACAGTCATTTCATCCGCACTTCTGTATTATTCTATTTTTGGTCCCAAGAAGAGATTTAAATCCTCTGGAATGTTGTTTTTTATCTGCACTGTCAAGAATTAAATTCTTTAAAGTGTTTGTCTTCTCTGCCTTTAAATCCCCATATCAGTCTCTGTGCTGCACAAACATCCTGCTGTGTGTGTGTGTGTGTGTGTGTGTGTGTGTGTGTGTGTGTGTGTGTGTGTGTGTGTGTGTGTGTGTGTGTGTGTGTGTGTGTGTGTGTGTGTGTGTGTGTGTGTGTGTGTGTGGTGTGTGTGTGTGTGTGTGTGTGTGTGTGTGTGTGTGTGTGTGTGTGTGTGTGTGTGTGTGTGGTGTGTGTGTGGTGTGTGTGTGGTCAGCATGAGCTCATACTTGCATGCATGTGTTTCTCAGGTTGCCAGGTTTATCTCTTACATAATGTTTCAGAAATAGAGCAGATTCACCTGTGAGGGGATGAAGGGGAGAAGGAGACAGGGAGGGAGGGAGACAGGGAGGAGGAGACGGAGAGGAGGAGACAGAGAGGAGGAGAAGGGAGACAGAGAGGAGGAGACAGGGGAGGAGGAGACGGAGAGGAGGGAGAAGAGACAGAGAGGAGGGAGGACAGGGAGGAGGAGACGGAGAGGAGGGAGAAGGAGACAGAGAGAAGGAGACAGAGAGGAGGAGACAGAGAGGGGGAGACAGAGAGGAGGAGAGCAGAGAGGAGGAGACAGAGAGGAGACAGAGAGGGAGGAGACAGAGAGGAGGAGACAGAGAGGAGGAGACGGAGAGGGGGGAGACGGAGACAGAGAGGAGGAGAAGGAGGAGGAGACAGAGAGAAGGAGAACAGAGGAGGAGACAGAGAGAGGAGACAGGGAGGAGACAGAGAGGAGGAGACAGAGAGGGGGAGACAGAGGAGGAGACGGAGAGGGGGAGACAGAGGAGGAGACAGAGAGGAGGAGACAAGGAGACAGAGAGGAGGAGACAGAGAGGAGGAGACAGAGAGAGAGAGATGGAGACAGAGAGGGGGAGAGAGAGAGAGAGAGATGGAGACAGAGAGGGGGAGACAGAGAGGAGGAGACAAGGAGGAGAGAAAAGGAGACAGAGAGGAGGAGACAGAGAGGAGGAGACAGAGAGGAGAGAAAAGGAGACAGAGAGGAGGAGACAGAGAGGAGGAGACAGAGAGGAGAGAAAAGGAGACAGAGAGGGGGAGACAGAGGAGAAGACAGAGAGGAGGAGAGGAGACAGAGGAGGAGAGGAGACAGAGAGGAGGAGACAGAGAGGAGGAGACAGAGAGGAGGAGACAGAGAGGGGAGACAGAGAGGAGGAGACAGAGAGGAGGAGACAGAGAGGAGGAGACAGAGAGGGGGAGACAGAGAGGGGAGACAGAGAGGGGGAGACAGAGGTGGAGACAGAGAGGAGGAGACAGAGAGAGACAGATGAAAATAACCCTTTTTTTAACTTTTATTAAAACTATTTACTGGCTATACTTAGGGCAACGTTTTCAACCAACATCACGATGTTGATAGTGTGATGGTATTCTGGGATAAATACCGAGTTATGTCTGTTATCAGGCGAGCAGTGATCAGTGATCACTGATCAGTGATCACTGATCACTGCTCAGTGATCAGTGATCACTGATCACTGCTCAGTGATCAGTGATCAGTGATCACTGATCACTGATCACTGATCAGTGATCAGTGAGCTGGAGCGTTTTTAGCCTCAAGAGAGACATTTGTGTTTGTTATTGTATCTGTCTGTTACGCGTGTGTTAGCCACATATTCATGCATCCAAACAGAAACCCCTCGACTTCAGGAGGAAGGAACTGTTCTTTATAAAAGAACAAACGGATTAAAGTGTAAAGTATATGAAAGTGAGAAATGATGATATTCAAACAAGGGCAATTAAAATATGTAATGCCAATAAAGTTCAAATAAAACACCATAAAATAGAAAGAGATGTATTAGGTCTTGATATTATGAACTCTTTGCTTTGTTATGATGCTTATTGCTCTCACACAGGTGAGGGGGGAGCTGAGGTGATCAGGGTCATAGTTCACGGGACACCACTGCCTCACACTCACTTATTATTGTTTCTATTGTAAGTCACGTCGGCTCTTCCCCTCAAACTCGTCTCTCCTTTGGCCTGATCTGTAACCTCAAGCCTCGTCTCCTGTGAAATCGTAACTCTGTACTACCTCGGTTAAATTCAACCTTTCCCCCCCCCGAATCAAAAAAACACACACGCATTGTGACACGGCTCAGATGTCCGGTGTCAGGTCTCCGCCGCCTGTCACGTTGATACACATAATTACCTGAGCCGTGCTGCGAGTGTGCAGGAAAAATAACTGGCGGTTGATTCGGTCCGGGAGACGAGGAAGTCAGAGAGAGAATAAGCGAGGGAAGCTTTGAGTGTAATAATGATAAATGTTGGAGCAGGTGGAGCGGGAGGGAGACGAGGGAGGGGGAAGAAAGTGCGCTGGTTTCACCGGCTTCTCGGTTACAGGTGAGTGATGAGAGCGGCCTGTAACTGTATCTGTAACGCGTGGCGTAACGGCCTTCTCTGTCGACCAGCGCAGATGCTCCTTCACATGAACTAAAAGTCACGCTGAAGGTGAAGCTCTGACTGCTGTGCTGACGACTGCGTGCTGGTGCTGAGTACACCTTTTAAATATAGTTTCTATAAGTACAGGTATGTTCTGAATACTGGATCTGCTTGGCTGTAACTGAAGGTCACCTTTAGTTCAGCTGAAGTTAACGACCACGTGTATTATGTGGCGTCTCTGAGTAACATGACCAGCAGATGTAGTGACCCTCCTCATACAAGGTGGACGTTTAAATTGGTAAACTGGTCGTAACACTGCACGTTGTTGTTAAAGTATTGATTGTGTACATCTGGAGCACGCAGTGGTTCCGTATGTGCTTACAAACAATAATCACATCTTCTCAGATTGTGTTGCGTTTGACTGTTTTGGCATAATCTCAGATAAAGAACACACATTTCCCACTCGGTGCTTTTTAACTAAACAAACAAACTAAACGGTTAAAAGTGCAGTTTTTGCTTTTCCCTTGAACAAACGTTCGCCTGCTCACAGAACCGCTTTAACACTAAACCCACACTGGTGCAGTTGTGTGTCTTTTGTTAACCAACTTCTTCCCACATATAATCACAACATCCTTCTGCTCCACCCGTCACAAGATGTAACATTTGATTCCTCCCACTTGCAGCTGCCTTCTTCATTTGTGCAGCTTTTACTTTTTGTTCTTACTTTATCATTAATCATAGGCGGCGTTGCCTAGCTGTGGCGCGGCCCGCTGAGCACACAGCGACTGGAGAAGATTGCACCAGTGTAGGCTCGTTACTCACCACAAGAAGCTTCTTTTGCTTTCCGCATTAATCACCTGAAAGATCCGCGTGTAGTAACTGTTGACCCCTCCCTCCTCGTCACAGAGGATCTGCATGTGGAGGAATTACACAGATTACATCATCCGCAGTGTGTAGGCCGTGAAGTGAAAACGGTATATACTCTGTGTATGTGTGTGTGTGTGTGTGTGTGGGTGTGTGTGTGTCCACAACACACACTCATACACACACACTTAAGCAGATACCGTTTTCACACACACAGTCATCCCACATGGGGTGATGTGGCTTCTGTCTAAGTAACTGCATTTTCAGTTTACTGTTAAAGTTGCTGACACACACACACACACACACACACACACACACACACACACACACACACACACACACACACACACACACACACACACACAGCAGATTCTCCACCAATATAATTACTGAGCTGCCGACGCTCCCGCTGTGCCGCTGTCATGGCAACGCTGACAACCCACCTCTGCTGGAAGAGGAGGAGGAGGAGAAATCAGAAGAGCAGAGGAGGAGCAGAAATGAAAAGAGGGAGATTAGAGGGGTAGGATGGTGATGGAGAAGACAAAAAGGAGATGAGAGCGGAGGAAGAGCAGGAGGCGGGGAAGAGAAGAAGAGAGTGGAGGAGGAAGAGGAGGGCGATTAGTCTCAGAGACAGTAGAGGGGAAAGGGACAGATAAAAAGAGGGAGGAAGAGAGATATATATATAGAGAGAGAGAGAGAGAGAGAGAAAGAGTAGGTGGCGTTTGAACTGGGGGCAGCTGCATTCAACTCCACTATTCAGGGTTCAATTGAATCTTTTCACCGCAGGCTTTGACACAAGAAGGAGCACGCACATCCAAACCAAAGAGGGCCGCTGCTGCAGGGCAAGGAATAAACAAAGAATTCAAACTGAGGCCAAAGAAGTGGACATCAGAGCCTGTCGTGGCTGAAGCTCGTGTAGTCCCTTTAACACACTCGCTCCTAACCGACTTGTTTAACTGTGACATTAGCTCTTAAATCTGTCCAGATCTGTCGGCTTTAGCGGTGAGATTTGAATCTGTACTTTAATCTTCTCCAATCCTGAGATCCTGCTTTGTTGTAAACGTTTGATTTTTTTTAGGAACGTTATGTGTCCTTGGAGTTTTCTAAATCCAGCTCCCGTACACACTTTCCTGTAGAAACCAAAACAAAGGATGAATAACATCTTCCAACACCTTGAGTTTAAACATCACAGTATCTCTGCAACTCTTCTCTCTGCTCCTGGTCACTCACACTTGTGTGTGTGTGTGTGTGTGTGTGTGTGTGTGTGTGTGTGTGTGTGTGTGTGTGTGTGTGTGTGTGTGTGTGTGTGTGTGTGTGTGTGTGTGTGTGTGTGCGTGTGTGTGCGTGTGTGTGCGTGTGTGTGTGCTAACATGGCTGCAGACCACAGAGACGCTTCACACTGCAGAGTTTGTTTTGCTTTGTTTTTAGGAGTGAGCTTTAATGCCTGTGATCCTGTCTGCTTTTAGTAGATTAGGACTCACTCAGATATAGTGTCACCCCATGACCTCTGAATGAGAGTGTGTGTGTTTGTGTGTTTGCATATTTTAAGTGTGTACTCCCATTTACCTTGTTTCGGGATGAGTACGTCAAGTACATTGATGCTGCTGGGGCTTTTTTTAGAAGCTCTCACTTTCACTCTCTGCCTGTTGGCAACTAAACACACTCAGGTACACACTGGTTTCATTATGAATTGATACACGCACACGCACACGCACACACACACACGCACACACACAGTCTATTCATTCATATCTGATCAACCATAGTCAGTTTATAATAATCCTCACAGCTGGACACTCTGACACAGCGATAAACAACAGGGTTAAGTGTTTGTGTTGGATCATTTCTACTAGTTAAGATAATATTTTACGCTTCACCTTAATGGCCACTCACCTGTTTCCACTGCACCTCGACCAATGAAGACAACTAAATAACTGTTCTTTGTATGCTGCACTTGTATTGGTTTGGCTTATTTATAGCTGATGGTTGATTTGTAGAACGATTACTGCGTTCACAGATGCCCAATGTTGGCTTGTGGAAGTGCATATTTATCACATCTAGTCAATCAGACCCGGTCTGGTCTCATGTCAGTCAAAGAACACGGCAACTATTTGAGTCGTCGTAAGATAATATTGAAAGGTCTGCGTAAGCACAGTAAGTGTGTAATGACCTCCGTGCCGCCTCGTCATCGCCTCGTCTTAGTCGTGGAAAAAGACTGTAGACAATATTGAGCTCACCTAAAACCTCTCTCAGTAATCCTGTAGTGGCACAACTGTGTGCTCACAACAGGAAGTACAGAAGGTCAACGCTGAATAAGAAAGTTTTACTTCATTTCACTTCCTGTTTTAATGTAGATGTTCAGGGTACAACAACCATCTCACACACACACACACACACACACACAGTGGTGGAAAGGACATTCACCCTGTGAGTTCTGTACCTGTGTATAAAGATTTCGCTACACTAAAGTTCTGTTGTTCATTCTTCCTCCTCTGCGTCCAGATATCCTTCAAATCAACAACACAACGACACATTATTTAATGTACGCGTGTGTGAGAGAGATTTCCTGTTACTTGTGGCATATGTCCAGTCACCATACGTCCTTGCATTTGTGCTGTCACCCACGCAAAACTATTTTTATCCCAAGAGTCGTGAGGGCAAGTACATGCATATGTGTGTGTGTGTGTGTGTGTCAGGGTGTGTCATCAGGTTACAGTGTGTGTAAGTGGACTCCTCTTTGTCCTGGTTGACAATTTTAGACAGACGGCCACTGAAACTTTCAGCAGGGGGGTCAGATGCTCCTGTGCAACCTTTTCCACTGACGGACAGACAGAGAGAGAGAGAGAGAGACACACACACACACACACACACACACACACACACACACACACACACACACACACACACACACACACACACTGGTGAAAGAGATTGATTTCAAATAACATAACAAGCATTTTCCATCTTTGCAAAGGTGCGTGTGTGTGTGTGAAATGATGGTAAAACAGCACAGATGTTTTGTGTTTTGATTCCTTGTAGATACAGAAATAGTTCACCTACTACAAAAAATTAAACATTTAAAAAATTTGACAGTTTTCAAATGCAAACCTGCATGTACTTATCATATCATACAGTACTTAACATGTGTACTACGTGTGCGTGTACTTCCAAACTCTTGTAACATTTCAACATACACAAACAATTCCCATCATACAAAAACATGGAAAAGTTAAAAATGTGCCAATAAACTTCAGCAAAGCAAAATAAATGTAATATATATGAATATAAATTAATATATATGGATATAAATTAATATATGTGGATACAAATTAATATAAATGAAAATAAATAAAAATGCATATATATTAATATAAATGGATATATATTAATATAAATTGATATAAATGGATATATATATGGATATAAATTAATATGGATATATAATATAAATGGATATACATTAATATAAATGGATATATATTAATATAAATTAATATATATGGATATAAATAAATATATATGGATATAAATTCATATAAATGGATATAAATTAATATAAATGGATATATATTAATATAAATGAATATATATGGATATAAATTAATATAAATGGATATAAATTAATATAAATGGATATATATGGATATAAATGGATATAAATTAATATATATGGATATATATATGGATATAAATTAATATATATGGATATAAATGGATATATATTTATATAAATGGATATAAATTAATATATATGGATATACATTTATATAATTGGACATAAATGAATATAAATGGATATAAATTAATATAAATTAATATAAATTGATATAAATGGATATATATGGATATAAATGGATATAAATGAATATATATGGATATAAATTAATATATATGGATATAAATTAATATAAATGGATATATATTTATATAAATGGATATAAATTAATATATATGGATATACATTTATATAAATGGATATATATGGATATAAATGAATATAAATGGATATAAATTAATATAAATGGATATAAATTAATATAAATGGATATATATGGATATAAATTAATATAAATGGATATAAATTTATATAAATGGACATAAATGAATATCTATGGATATAAATGAATATAAATGGATATAAATTAATATATATGGATATATATTAATATAAATGGATATATATTCATATAAATGTATATGCATTTATATAAATGAATATATATTAATATAAATGGATATATATTAATATAAATGTATATGCATTTATATAAATGGATATATATTAATATAAATGGATATATATGGATATATATTAATATAAATGGATATATATTAATATAAATGGATATAAATGAATATAAATGGATATATATTAATATAAATGGATATAAATTAATATATATGGATATAAATTAATATATATGAATATAAATTAATATAAATGTATATACATTAATATATATGGATATAAATTAATATAAATTAATATAAATGGATATGGCTCTTTGAAATGTGGCACAAAAGGTCCCTAAATCAATGGCTTTTTTCTTAAGCAGTTAGGTAGGGTGTGTAATCTTTTCCAAAAATATTTTTTGAAAAGATAATCATATAGATGACAGAAAATGGGAGGAGGAAGTATAATAGGAGAGCGATGACTGCTGACTCATGCTCTGACAGAACAGATCTGTCTCTGTCACCCCAAAGTGCTGCTGGCAGTCTCTCCTCCAAGCTGTTCCCACAACCAAGTATCTGCAGCTGAACCCGCTGAAATGTGGTCTCATACCATGAATAATTCATTCCCACACTAAATTATACCCAAATCTAGTTCTCTGTGATTGAGCTGCTCTGTGGTGAGAGAGCTGTGTCACACTTTAGGATGACACTGTTGATTTCTCTTTACAGCATTTTGTATTTGATTGTTAATGAAGTTTCTTGTGTGTTTTTAGGAAAGCGATCTCCCGTTCAGGCCTCCAGCACCTCGGTCCAGCCCAACCCTCCCTGCCTCCTGCGTCCAACGGGCCCAACAAGGAGCTACGCACCAACCTGGACTGGACGGTCAGACATGACATGCACATCAGATTTCTGTTTCCTTGTTCTCCGCTTCTTGTTATTACATATATATTTATGATCTTACACATGCAGACTTAGCTGCATAATGTACAGCATACATATACATCGATACTTGTTCAAACAGAGCACAAAGAAGACGCTTGTCCCAGTCTTTGCTTTCTTTATTCTGAGTCACTGATTGACATTTGGATTTTCATGACAACAGATTTGTTAGCAGATTGGTTTCTGCAGCCGTATGTTCATGTGGAAACGAAAAGCTTTTGGGTTTCTGATCATTACTAGAAAATGTCTTGATGGCTGAGAGTTGGAAAGCTATTTTTTATGTGTCAGGACTTTATGGGATGTGACTTTTTCTCGGCTTACTTTGCAGAATATAATGGGCTTCATTTCTGTAGCGCTTTGGTAAATAGACATTTTAAAACGCTTTGCGTTAATATGTAAAGTAATCTGATAAATGTCATGAAATAATTTAACAAATTAGGCTGCAAAGGTCAATCTTCACCTCACAAAGACGTGCACAAAGGAATTCCAAAACTTAAGCAATATTAAGAAAATCGTGTTGCCAATAGTTAATCCCTGCGTCACTCACACAAGTGTCGTAAAAGACTTTCGCAGACAAAGGTCAAATCAAGGAAAAAGGTTTTAAGGCCCTGTCACACATATCCGTATGACAGAAATGAAATATCAGCAATAGGTTGATATAAATTAAGGGTAAGTTGTGATCGTTAGAAGGACGCAGACGATACGCCGAACACGGCAGACATACGGCCCTGTCACACAGCTCCGTATGACAGAAACATGCCGGCGTATATGAAAAGTAGCTCAAAATGTGTCACAGTCCAAATACGTCCAACTTTTCCACAGCGGTGTTGTAGCTGACGTTCACATAACGAACACATAACAAGTTATTATACGCATGTCAAACATTGATAGCGTATCATTTTAAAACGTATCAGAGCGTCTGGACAACGGAGCTGGAAAAGTGCCATCTGGTTCACGTCATGCTGATGCTGGAGAACGGCTAACATGCTGAACGCTAGCTGTACGTAGAAACACGTTTAATAAGTTACTCCGTCGTCAGGCATCATCTTAACATCGGGTAGGAATAGGTTATCCACTCGGTATCAATACGTTGGCTGTAGGATTTACCGTCAGCCGACGTAGCCTATATCTAACGTTCCTCTAACATAGTCACGTAGGTATTCACGTAGGTATTTACGTACTATATCTACGTAGGTAAGTATTTACGTACTATATCTACGTAGGTAAGTATTTACGTACTATATTTACATAGGTAAGTATTCACATACTTTATTTACGTAAGTAAGTATTCACGTACTATATTTACGTAGGTAATTATTCACGTACTATATTTACGTAGGTAAATATTCACGTACGTATTCACGTATGTCTAACGTAACGTAACGTCTGCATATCTTATGAAGCACACGTCGGGTGCGTCCGGTAATTTTGAACATGCTCAAAACATCAGCGTTCAACAACGCACCCCAGCGTAACACTGCATGCTCTTAACGAATACTACTTATACCTTATATCTACGTACACCAGCGTGTTGCTGATATTTTGTATACGCCATATTTGTGTATACGTTATGCATTCGTCTGATACATTTTGTATTAGTAAGTGATACGATATCAACAGGTTAGACATGCGTATCTGTATACGTTCACTTTTCCGATCCGATGAAAAGTTGGACGTATTTGAACTCTGACTAATGTTCTTATACGCCGGCACACGTTTCTGTCATACGGAGATGTGTGACAGGCCTTTACAAATAATCTACAATGTTTCCCTCAGGCAGAGTTTACTGTTTCTCATCTCCACCAGTTCAAATCTAACCTCCTACAACACCTGAACTCAACCATCTCAACTACAACATGCTATAAAATAACTTTCTAGAAATGGCTTCTTTAAATGAGTTCTGAAAATTACTTTTCTACAAGATTTCCTTGCAAAAATAACGCAACACATGTGTATGTTTCACCACAGTGCTTCAGAAAAGCCACTTTGATCTGCAGCTTTCACAAGAACAATCAAAGATCCCGTTCCAACTGATTTAATGATAGTCTGTCCAGAAAGAACTGCTGCCAACGTTACCTTGTTTGCAATCGGCCCAACAGAGGAAAGTATTTTATCTGATTCAACAAGAGAAGAATAGCCGTGACAGAGGGAGGTTTTAACTTTACTTTGGAGCACCGGGCCCAGAAACAAAAAGCAAACAAGGCACAAATATAGCTTCAAAAATACTTCAAGCTCATTGAGAAGAATCAGAAGAACGGCTAAAAATGCATCTTTTGTAATGAAGTTCACAAACCTCACAGATTTAAAGTCTATTATACTGTGTAGTTAAGCACTGAGTGAATCATACATCAATAATGAATATTAAATGCAACATGCTGTATTATTAATTGGAAGGTGTAAGTAGACAAACTCGCATCTGAGATCCCCCTGTGGCTCTGTCTGCAGGGACACTTCCAACACGTCATCACTGGCCTTTTGCTCTCTGCGTGACTCACACACACACACAGTCATATATAATGATGGTATACACACTTAGGGGTTGATTTTCTACGATTTTAAAGAAAAGGCTTCATTTATCTGCCTTCCTGCTGTGTGTAGGATCACAAGGTAAAGAAGGAGGAAATGGAAATGTAGAAACTCTTTCTAGCCGGTTGTTTTCTAATCAACAACGTATCAGCGATTACGTCTGCAAAAACGTAACAATAATACAAAATAATTAACACACTTTTAAAGCCACATAAAATAAATGTTTGTGAAGAAAACACACGACCTGGTCCTGATGCTATTTTGTGTTCAACATGGTAAATGATTATCACACAAACACCTGTGAGAGCTGCACCATTGCTCTTGAATCAGTAGCTCCTGCAGTGTTTTGATTAGCACCTTAAGTGAACATGCGCTGTGAAATTACCAACCTCCTCAGCAGCAGCAATTATGTGCTTGACGCACCTGTTGACCGCTTTCACTGCAGCGTGTCTATGTGCGTTCGGTTGCAGTTTAATGTGAACATCTTGGGCGAGAGATGTACGAGGAGTTAGTGCATCATTATTCTCTCGCTCTTCCTCTGCAGGAGAACGCAGTGAACGGGGATCACCTGTGGACGGAGACGAGTTGTTCGGGAGAGCTCTGTTATCTCGGAGAGGACACCTGCCTGCTAAAGACCGCGGTGAGTAGTGAACACTCGGACCACCGACCGCAGTGGGGTACGACATTATGAGTAATTGTTTCTCTCTCAGTGTACACACGTCTCATGACAGTGTCGTGGATATTTATCGCTCACAACATTGTGGTATGAAACAGAGAGGAATCAATAAAACACAGATACAATTGATTAATTATTATTTTGTTGCACAACAAACAATAATAATGAGAACACTACCTGCTTCCATGCACAACCGCGTAGTGTCCCTCAGACAAAGACAATCCTGCTCCTTATATAGGAGCTGCACGAACCCTGTCCCAACATACATCCATCTACTTCCATTGCCTCAAACTTCACGGCACCAAGGTAATCTATTCCCGATGCAAAGGTGACCTTCTTATGACCTTTGAGATCATGTTGTCAAAACATATATTTGTTATTTACATATGGTATGGATGTGTATATAGGGCTCCTTATGTAAACTTAATGAATAAGACATTGTTCATGTCGCTTCTCCCTCTACTCATCCTCCCAACACACAAATCCTTCCTGCTCGAGGTCGACAGACTTCAGTGCAGCTGTACATGTCGTCTGGAACTCATTCAAAGTGCAATAGATTTTTGGATTAGATGCTTTTTTTCAAGTGCTCAAAAACCACATGCATAAATTCCCGGTCCCTCACAGTTCACGCACGCAGCAGGTGGTCCCCGTGTTCTGGAAATGGAGCGTATTGTATTCTATGCTCCGAGTCTTTAACGCGCTCTTGTAATTTCGCAGTATTTCAGACAGGATGCCACACTCTCATTCAGACGTCTTCAAAGCCTTACTCGGAAAGTGAACTTTGAAAGGAACCACGAGTGTTCAGAGCGGCGTGGAAAGGGATTAAATGACAGGTTTTATGAATCTCACAAAGAACAATAGCACTTTGACGAGACGGCTGAGAAATAACCTTTAATACTGACAATAATATAATGACATATCTGGACATTTTCCCCGACGGTATGTAATTATATTATTGAGGCAAACATAAATTCACTATAATGTCATATGTTTAGTGAAATAGATATTCCATCAGCGCTGCATGCTTTCAGCTACTTGAAAGGACGATGTGACCTCGGGAGAATCTCAGATGGCTTTGACATCATGGTCGACATAAACGGACACATTCCTACCTGTGCTCAGCAAGATGTGGCCCGTTCATTCTTCGTCATCACGGGAGAACCTGGCAGCGCTGACATTCATGAGATCCGTGCAGCAGAAAATGTGTCAGTAGACGTTCTAGCTCGTCTACTTTGTACTGTAAGAAGCCAAAACCTCCCAAGTTCCAGCTTCCAAATGTAAAGGCGCTCTGCTTCTCTCTGCTTCTCTCTGTCCGACGTGCTGGTAAACTGAATATATGGCTTTTGGACTCTTGGTCGGACAAAACAGGACGTTTGATGACGATGAATTATTTAAATGAAACGTTTAAAGGGAAAAAGTACCCGCAAAAAGACTGTCTTAATATTTATCAATATATCGTGTTTATAATAAAATAATGATGTATGTTATCGAGTGTATGCAAGCAGTTAAATATCACCCGTGTATTGAATGTCTTTGCTGCCTGTGGTCACCCCCCCCCCCCTGAGACTCTCTGGGGATCAATACAGACACAACACTGCAAACTACCAATCATTGGTCCTTGGGTTATTATGCAATCTAATACGCCCTAGTGCCATACTTCCTTCCCTTTTCTTAAACATTGTGGCCTTAAAGCACTTACTTGAATTACTGATTCACATCAAACTCTTTTAAAACCACCGTTGTTGTGATGACACAAACCCTCCAATCATAGAAGATGATTTCTATGAGCTACAAAAGAGCCACTAATGTGATAAACAAGTTGACTTTGCATGATTCCCCGACATGCTTTCAGTCAGAGCCCCTTGCTTCCTCGATGACACGATGCATTTCTTGATAAAAGAGGGTTTTTGTGGTGGGACCTCTGTTAGCAGACTTTATGCAGACTCACTGCTGTCACATGTCACGCTGTCATCCTGCTGTTAATGCTGTTAAAGCTGAATGGAAAGAGAAGTGAAATGTCGGGGCACCTTGAACACATCTCTGTGTGTACTTGTGCGTGTGCTTTTATGTGTGTGTAACAGGGTGCACATATCATCAGTGTGTGTTCCTGCACTGCTTGTTGTTGCTGTTGTATCTCACCGCCCTCTGTGCTGTGTGTCTGTTTGCTCCTTTAAGAAGTCGGCCCCCAGGAGGAAATGTGCTGCCTGTAAGATCGTTGTTCACTCGGGCTGCATAGAGCAACTAGAAAAGGTATGACACACACACACACACACACACACACACACACACACACACACACACACACACACACACACACACACACACACACACACACACACACACACACACACACTCATTGAAGAGAATGTAATTTTGTTTTGTTAGTGAGAGGCAGGCAGCCTTACGTTGGACAGATGCATGTTGGGTAACTTGCACAATACTGTCGTAGTTTCTTGTAGTTCTTCACATCTGAGGCCAAATGCATAAACCTCACGACTCACTGGACACACAAAGGCAGAAATTCACACGCTTTCATACATGAAGCCGCACGAACGCCTGGTTTAAAAAGTAAAATATGAATCTCCACCATTATGGTTCTGTTTGTTTGTGTGTCTATATGGCGGCCTGCTTCACCACTCAACAAAGAAGAAGTGTCATTTCACAGCTTTGTGTTGCATCAATGAGGTGTTGCAACCGTTACACATGGCTGTGGCTATTTATGGCGCCCGTACCACTCATGCATCACATGTAAACGGCGCTGAGGTCTCCTCCTCATCATCATCATCATCATCATCATCATCATCATCATCATCATCATCATCATCATTATTATTATTATTAAACGTAGCTTTGTTTTCACAATCTTAAATAATAATGGAGATGTTTTCAGTATTTTTATTCAATGTAGACATTATAATAAGTATTTCTGCAGACCTTTAGTGACCGCGGGTACACTTTAGTCTCGTGGCATATTGCAGATGACACATATTTATGTATTCCTGCTGTTGAATATTCATGCGTCTGTTTGCCATTCGGGTACTCATATTTGTGAGGTTGTTTTGTGCCAATACTCATTGTTTGTTCTTGTCTTTGTTTCTCTGTCTCTCTCTAGATCAATTTCCGATGTAAGCCGACCTTCAGAGAGGGAGGATCCCGGTGCCTCCGAGATGTAAGTGTGTGTGTGTGTGTGTGTGTGTGTGTGTGTAAATATGTGCGTGACAATATACATGTGAGAGAAGAATACTTTTGAAAACATGAACAATAATCAGCGTTTCTCCCTCTGACAGCAGAACATACTGAGACATCACTGGGTTCACAGACGAAGACAGGAGGGGAAATGTAGACAGTGTGGAAAGGTAAGTACACACACACACACACACACACACACACACACACACACACACACACAGAAGTTGTTTACAGTTATTATTGTTCATATAAACCTACTTCAGTGTATTTCTGTGTGTTCTTGCAGAGTTTTCAGCAGAAGTTCTTCCACAGTAAAGAAATAATCGCCATCAGCTGTTCCTGGTGTAAACAGGCTGTAAGTAATTCATCACTGCAGATCAAAGTCTTTGGTGACATGAACACTTTGTCGAGAACATTTTATTCTAAATAATTGACTTACTTAAATACAGGAGGTTTCTGTACTTCAGTCCAGATATAAACTTAAAGTTATTGATTAACAGCATAAATAATAAGTGCTTTGTTTCTTATTGCAGTTCCACAATAAGGTGACGTGTTTCATGCTGCACCAGATTGAGGAGCCGTGTTCACTGGGGGCCCACGCTGGAGTCATAGTACCCCCCTCCTGGATCATCAAAGTCAGGAAACCACAGGTGCACACACACACACACACACACACACAGTCCCATGACAAATATCCCTCACCAGTCAGTCCACAGTCATTCTTTGACAGTAATAACAAACTTTTAAAAAATCTTACGAAAATAAGGCGTGTGTGTGTGTGTGTGTGTGTGTGTGTGTGTGATTTTGTCTATGATGTGATATGAGCTGACGCATGTCTGATCTGTCTGAAAGAACTCTGTCTCCATCATCGCACGCACACACACACACACACACGCACACACACACACACACACGCACACACACACACCCCTCTGTCACATCACATGCTTTATTGCACTTTTAATTACCATCAAAAGGGACATTGTGACAGTGAACTAACCACTGTGTGTGTGTGTGTGTGTGTGTGTGTGTGTGTGTGTGTGTGTGTGTGTGTGTGTGTGTGTGTGTGTGTGTGTGTTTACCCTAGAGCTCACTTAAGAACTCTGCCAGAAGAAAAAAGCGGACATCTTTCAAACGAAGGACAAGCAAGAAGGGACTGGACGTAAGTAACACGAAGACGATTAGTGAACTGTGTTTGTTTCTTAAGTGTATTTAGAAGGTTCAGATTAATCTGATGAGACTAATCCAACGACGTATGAGGCCGGGGGAGGTGGGAAAGAGAGAAACAGAGGGGAGGGTTAATATTCTTTGACACACAGTGTTCTTAATACAGCTCTGAATATTCCACTTTTTGCACATTTCTATTCGTCTTACTACGTTTTCTGTCTCTGTCTTTCTCCAGGAGTCTAAATGGCGTCCGTTCATGTTGAAGCCTCTCCCTTCACCTCTCATGAAGCCCATCTTGGTGTTTGTCAATCCCAAGAGTGGAGGCAACCAGGTGAGCAAACTGTAGAATGTTTTATTTTTTATGTGTTTGAACTGAAGTGTCAGTGAGGAAGTAATATTCACTCTGTACTGTATTTACAGAGAATTACCTTTAGTTTTTATACATCTTAGTTATTAACAGCTTGACTACTGAAGACGCATCAACATGCATCCTGACATTATCAGATTATAATAAATGATTCTCTTTTAGCTGGGTGTCATTGGCTGATTTATTTATACCAATTTATTTATTGGTATAAAATCTTGGTGCTCAGCCTTCATCAGCTGTTTGAGCCTGAAGTACGGAGTTATTACGACAGAACGTTTAATTAGGAAGATGTCCGTTCAAACTGGATTAGTTTATCAGATAACCTGAGGAGATTTCATTATCATCATTACAACACTGTGCGGGACGTTTGGTTGTAACCCAGTTATAGGCATGGATGGATTACAAGCCTGACGGGCACAGACCCAGGGGCCCAAAGTGTCAGGGGCCCCCTGGCCTTCACCTACAAAATATCACTCAAACAAAACGACTATGAAGAGATGCAAAACCACTTTGAAGAGATGCAAAACATCTACAAAGAGATGCAAAACCACCATGAAGAGATGCAAAACATCTACGAAGAGATGCAAAACCACTATGAAGAGATGCAAAACATCTACGAAGAGATGCAAAACATCTACGAAGAGATGCAAAACCACCATGAAGAGATACAAAACATCTATGAAGAGATGCAAAACCACTATGAAGAGATGCAAAACATCTACAAAGAGATGCAAAACCACTATGAAGAGATGCAAAACATCTACAAAGAGATGCAAAACCACCATGAAGAGATGCAAAACATCTACGAAGAGATGCAAAACCACTATGAAGAGATGCAAAACCACTTTGAAGAGATGCAAAACATCTACAAAGAGATGCAAAACCACCATGAAGAGATGCAAAACATCTACGAAGAGATGCAAAACCACTATGAAGAGATGCAAAACATCTACGAAGAGATGCAAAACATCTACGAAGAGATGCAAAACCACCATGAAGAGATACAAAACATCTATGAAGAGATGCAAAACCACTATGAAGAGATGCAAAACATCTACAAAGAGATGCAAAACCACTATGAAGAGATGCAAAACCACTATGAAGAGATGCAAAACATCTACGAAGAGATGTAAAACATCTACGAAGAGATGCAAAACCACTATGAAGAGATGCAAAACCACTATGAAGAGATGCAAAACCACTATGAAGAGATGCAAAACCACTATGAAGAGATGCAAAACCACTATGAAGAGATGCAAAACATCTACAAAGAGATGCAAAACCACTATGAAGAGATGCAAAACATCTATGAAGAGATGCAAAACCACTATGAAGAGATGCAAAACCACTATGAAGAGATGCAAAACCACTATGAAGAGATGCAAAAGCACTACGAAGAGATGCAAAACATCTATGAAGAGATGCAAAACCACTATGAAGAGATGCAAAACCACTATGAAGAGATGCAAAACCACTACGAAGAGATGCAAAACCACTATGAAGAGATGTAAAACCACTATGAAGAGATGCAAAACCACTATGAAGAGATGCAAAACCACTACGAAGAGATGTAAAACCACTACGAAGAGATGCAAAACCACTATGAAGAGATGCAAAACATCTACAAAGAGATAAAAAAACTACATTCAAAAACGCAAAAACAACTACAAAGTGTTATAAGGCAACTAAAATGTCCCCCAGTCTCAGACTCACACATGATTACAGGACGGTTTATTGTTGTAGAATTGTTAAAGTCTCTGTCGAAGAGGAACACGCTCACTGTAAATGTCTGCGTCTCTCTGCAGGGGGCCAAGCTGCTGCAGATGTTCATGTGGATCCTGAACCCTCGACAAGTCTTCGACCTGTCCCAGGGCGGGCTGCGGGAGGCGTAAGTCCCCTTCAGTGGGACGGTGTTTTCACCCTCCTGTCTGGAATAGACTGACTTTTATATTCTTCTTTATTTAACTAGAAAACAAGTGATGAGTGTGTAAAGAATGCACTTCTGTATATAGCCAATTTAATGATGATTTCCTACTTAAGCCTTCATTTCACAGCACGTTATTATCACACTCCACTGCTGGGGTCAACATGCTGGATCTTCTCACTTCACTTTCAGTCATTATCCTCTTTTATTCAAATACTCGGCTCATGGGTCAATTTTCATGAAACTACACCAATTACACCCACATTTAACAGCAATCAGCGCTGCTTCCTCATGAAGAAGCCTCTTATTCTCCACCCTCTCTCTGCTTTGTGTGAAATTGTAGGTTGGAGTTGTATCGGAAAGTGCCAAATCTGAGGATCCTTGCCTGCGGAGGGGACGGCACGGTAAGACTTCAGTAGTAGTAGTAATTATTTTTTATCCTTATTATCAGTTTTCCAAAAAGAATACAAAATAAATCAATAAAAATGAACAATGATAAGGCTTTACTTTATTACATTACGTGACCAACCAGAGCTTATAACTTAGAATGAGTAATTGGTGTGGGGTCTTCCCGTAGTTTTAGAATATATTTTATACAATTGTTGTTAAATTTATAGACTGAAAATTAAAGAAAGAAACAAAATAGAATATATCTATATTATACATACCCACAATTCATATACACAATATAGTTCAAACTATATTGCGATGCTTTTAGACATTTCTCTTTCACATTTACACTATTGAAATGAATTGAAAGATAACTCGTTAATATCAAACCATTGAAGCTAGCTCTATTCTAATCTATTTCTATATATTCTATGCATCTTCTACTGTAGGTGGGGTGGATCCTGTCCGCGCTGGACGAGCTGCAGATGAACCCCCAGCCTCCGGTCGCTGTTCTTCCTCTGGGAACAGGAAATGACCTCGCCAGGACGCTCAACTGGGGCGGGGTGAGTTCCTAGCCTTGACTTCTGAGCGGCAGGACGTCGCAGCTTCTCCTCCCTGTTAAGTTTCATGGGTCGTTTAGCCACCTCATGATATATATGATAAATAAGTTGGATGAAAGGCTGATTATCTCTGTTGGAGAAAAATAAACTATATTAAAAATGAATAAATCTAAGCACATACATAATAAAAATAAAGAAATTCATATAAAAAAAAAATATATATATATATATATATTATACACACACTTTGAAGGAGTTGATGGTAAAGTAACAAAAACTTAAATAAATGTGTGGATAAAAAGTTATATACATACAATATATATATATATATAATATATAATATATAATATAGATAGATACACATATATATATAGAAGGATATATAAAAGATTAATATATATAATAATATATATATATATAATATGAATATACAACATATATAATCTATATATATATATATATATATAAATACATTATAACATAAATATATTTATAAATATATATCTAATATTATAAAAATAAGAGATATTTATAAGATATTTTAAAATAGAGATAATTTTAATCTATATATACTATCTATCTACTATAATATGTATTTTCTCCCTATATATTTTCTCCCATCTATCTATAATATATATATATATTCTTCTCATCTTTTACTCCCTATGTTTTATCTCTTTTCTATCTATATCCTTATTTTTAATAATATCTTTCTTCTATATCTATAAAATATCTCTATATTTTATACATATATACTATATCTTTCTCTACTTTATATCTTTCTCTCATCTCTATATCTATTCTCTCTTTCTATATATCTCTCTCTTATCTCTATATATATATATATTATTATATTATAAAAAATACAGTGTATTTGTATAGGTATCTAAAGACAGTGAAAATAAATCCAATATTTGCGTCTCGGACAGACACCTCCGGGAGCGCAGAAACCCACATTCCAGGAAGTCCAGAGTTCTTCCTGCATGACTAAGCCCTGACATTGAGCCATTGTCTGTCCTCTCCAAGGCCCAACACGTCAAGTCAAGATGACACAGTCGTTGTTGTTGACACTGTACAAGTTCCCTTTAATTAATCCCATCCTGTCTCCGCTCTGCGTTAGTGCTGCATGTAACCTTCTATCTTCCATAATGCAGTAAAACACTAGGGCATCTAAATATGATCTTCCTCCTGTATTTTATATCGTTTGTGTTACATGAATTTCTTTGTTACATTTTTGAGGGATATTTAAATTAACAAAGCTTTGAGGCTTCAGAGGTGAGGACATGAACCAAATGGACTTCAGAGAAGAAAATGCTTTTAGTTTGCTTTTAGCCAGCGTGCCGCCTGGTGCAGGTGTTGCGTGGTGACTGTTGAACAAGGACACGTGAAGGATTCCTGGAGTACAACGCAGAAACAGTTCTGATACAGAGAGAGAGAGAGACACTTTGAAGGATTCCTGGAGTACAACGCAGAAACAGTTCTGATACAGAGAGAGATGGACACTTTGAAGGATTCCTGGAGTACAACGCAGAAACAGTTCTGATACAGAGAGAGATGGACACGTGAAGGATTCCTGGAGTACAACGCAGAAACAGTTCTGATGCAGAGAGAGATGGACACGTGAAGGATTCCTGGAGTACAACGCAGAAACAGTTCTGATACAGAGAGAGATGGACACGTGAAGGATTCCTGGAGTACAACGCAGAAACAGTTCTGATACAGAGAGAGATGGACACGTGAAGGATTCCTGGAGTACAACGCAGAAACAGTTCTGATACAGAGAGAGATGGACACGTGAAGGATTCCTGGAGTACAACGCAGAAACAGTTCTGATACAGAGAGAGATGGACACGTGAAGGATTCCTGGAGTACAACGCAGAAACAGTTCTGATACAGAGAGAGATGGACACGTGAAGGATTCCTGGAGTACAACGCAGAAACAGTTCTGATACAGAGAGAGATGGACACGTGAAGGATTCCTGGAGTACAACGCAGAAACAGTTCTGATGCAGAGAGAGATGGACACTTTGAAAATTCATATCTATGTACCGTGCTGTCGTGTAATTAGTGTGTCCTTTTTGTCCTCTGTTACCCTGAGTGAAAATGTGTGTGAGTGTTTCTCACTGCACGGTTTTATCCACCGTGTCTCTGTTGTTCCTTTCCTTTCCTCTGTCCTTCTCCTTTCCTTTCCTCTGTCCTTCTCCTTTCCTTTCCTCTGTCCTTCTCCTTTCCTTTAGATTCCTTTTCTGTATTTTCCTCTCCTTCCCTCTCTTATCCTCTCATGTTTCCTTTTTCCTTTCCTTCCTTCACCTTCCCTCTCCTTCCCTTCCTCCCCTCTCCTATCCTCTCCTGTTTCCTTTGCTTCCTACTCCTTCCCTTCCTCCCCTCTCCTATCCTCTCCTGTTTCCTTTTTCCTTTGCTTCCTTCACCTTCCCTCTCCTTCCCTTCCTCCCCTCTCCTATCCTCTCCTGTTTCCTTTGCTTCCTACTCCTTCCCTCTCCTTCCCTTCCTTCCCTCTCCTATCCTCTCCTGTTTCCTTTGCTTCCTTCTCCTTCCCTCTCCTTCCCTTCCTTCCCTCTCCTATCCTCTCCTGTTTCCTTTTTCCTTTCCTTCCTTCACCTTCCCTCTCCTTCCCTTCCTCCCCTCTCCTATCCTCTCCTGTTTCCTTTGCTTCCTACTCCTTCCCTTCCTCCCCTCTCCTATCCTCTCCTGTTTCCTTTTTCCTTTGCTTCCTTTGCTTCCTTCACCTTCCCTCTCCTTCCCTTCCTCCCCTCTCCTATCCTCTCCTGTTTCCTTTGCTTCCTACTCCTTCCCTTCCTTCCCTCTCTTATCCTCTCCTGTTTCCTTTTTCCTTTGCTTCCTTCTCCTTCCCTTCCTTCCCTTCCTTCCCTCTCTTATTCTCTCCTGTTTCCTTTTTCCTTTGCTTTCTTCTCCTTCCCTTCCTTCCCTCTCTTATCCTCTCCTGTTTCCTTTTTCCTTTGCTTCCTTCTCTTTCCTCTCCTTCTCTTCCTCCCCTCTCCTATCCTCTCCTGTTTCCTTTTTTCCTTTGCTTCCCTCTCCTCTCCTCTCCTGTTTCCTTTTTCCTTTGCTTCCTTCTCCTTCCCTCTCCTTCCCTTCCTTCCCTCTCTTATCCTCTCCTGTTTCCTTTTTCCTTTGCTTCCTTCTCTTTCCTCTCCTTCCCTTCCTCCCCTCCCCTCTCCTATCCTCTCCTGTTTCCTTTTTTCCTTTGCTTCCCTCTCCTCTCCTCTCCTGTTTCCTTTTTCCTCTTCCTTCTTCTCCATCCCTTTCCTTTCAATACCTTCACTTGCATCCCTCTCCTCTGATTTCCTTTGCTTCATTCTTCCAAACATTTTTCTTTCCTCCTTCTCTTCTCAGTTGTGTTACTCACTGCTACACCTGCCGCACCTCTTTCTGTGTGAGTGTGAATGAACCTGTTACTTTCTCTGTGTGTGTGTGTGTGTGTGTGTGTGTGTGTGTGCGTGTGTGTGCCTCTGAGGAGGCTCTGCTGATGAGTGCTACTATCATCAGATTGTTGTGTGTGTGTGTGTGTGTGTGTGTGTCCCTCACTGCTGTCCTTGGTACACTGATTCCTGACCCCGTCCAGAGGGAGACAGAAAATAAAACGACGCAGAGACAGAGGATGGAGAGAATAATGAAAGAAAGACAAAATGCCGTCCGTTAGAGAGACCGGGCTTGAATGACTAATGTGACGGAGGGTAGAGAGGCATGGATTGATGGTAGGATGAAAGGGAGGAGTAAGGTGTGTGTTATCTGTGAAATCCTCTCATTTATGCATGAGGTTTGGTGTGTGTCTACTCTTAAGGTGATCATGGTGTCAGTGATGAGGCCTCAATGACCACTTATTGAGAGGCAACATGCTCTCTGTATATTCTGCTTTTTCTTCCCCTTGTGTGTGTGTGTGTGTGTGTGTGTGTGTGTGTGTGTGTGTGTGTATGTGTGTGTGTTGTGCTCTTGATGGCAAATAAATAAGGGGAAGAGAGACTTTGGTGGAGGCTATAATTTAGCAAGAGACGACATCATCCTTTCATCTCCTTTTCATTTATAGCAACATCGTTTATCCTCCATCTCTCTCTCTCTCTGCTTTCCCTCTTCTGTTTTCCAGATGTACATTTCTCCACTTCTTCACTCTACTCTTCCTCTCCTTCATCCTCTTCCTTTCCCTTCATGTTGTTTTTACTACAGTGTGATCGGAATATAACAGAATATATAAGACAAGACTTAATGACTTTTCTTCTATTGTGACAATAACGATAATAAAGTAAATCTGTATTATTTTCACTTGATGGTAATTATGATAATTATGATAATAACACCCCTTATAATTATTATTACCGTCCGCACCATCAGCTTTGTCATTGAAAAGTCAATTAATCTTATAATTTAACATTTAAAAAAGACAAAAAAACATACAAATACCAATAAAAGCTTTAAGAAAATCCCATAATAATGGTAAAAAGAACTTAATCATCTTCTATTATAATAACTTTCATTAGTAGTGTATATAATAGTGCTACATTAATAGCCATATCATAAATCTTCATCATCTATATTGGAACATATCAAGTGTACCTCCACTGGCTCAGTGCTGTAACTGCTGACTCCTCCTCTGACGTTTGTCTCTGCAGGGTTACACGGACGAGCCGGTGTCCAAGGTTCTGTGTCACGTGGAGGACGGGTCGGTGGTGCAGCTGGACAGGTGGAACCTTCTGGTGGAGAAAGGAGCTGCGCAGCCGGAGGAGGGCACACAGAACGTAAGCTTGGCGGTTGTCATCTAAGCTGCACATTGCTGTTGACGAATACAATGCATTTAATGTAGCTGCGTTGGAATGTACTGTATACATGTGTGTGTTCAACAGAGCTGTCTGTGGTTTAAATGTTGAGTCACTTTAACATGTTTCCCCGCGTGCTCAGCTGCCTCTCAACGTGTTCAACAACTACTTCAGCCTGGGCTTCGATGCTCACGTCACCCTGGAGTTCCACGAATCCAGAGGTCGGTGAAATCTCTTATGGCGTCTTGTTGTTTTACATTTCCTCCCGCATTAACTCTGCTCAGATTCCACTAAGTCCTTCCTCTTCTCCCGTTAATGCATTGTGCATTTAAAGGGGCACGAATGAGTCAGATTTACGCCTCCCGTGTTGTTTCGCAACATATTTAACGTGTTCATCTCTCTGATTGTGTCTTTCCAGAAGCCAACCCAGAGAAGTTTAACAGTCGCTTCCGCAACAAGATGTTCTACGCAGGAGTGAGTGTCCCACTTATTGCACAACATTTACTCTGAGAGACTCGTGCAGCTCAAACTCTTCTGCGAGCTGCGTCTCATAAGAAACATGTGAATGAAGAGAATTATGGAAAAGAGACGCAACAGGGAGGATGTTGGGATAAAGTCGGGGGTGTCTCTGTCTTATTGTCAGCTGTAAGTAATTACAGTCCTGAAGCAATTTGGAAATGGTGTTCTCTTACCACCGTGCAATTACACATTTAAGTTTTATCATCCACATGTATTTCTTCCTTTAGTTTATTTGCACAATTTCAAATACACAAAGATAATAAATGATACACAGTGCAGGAAGAGAAAACTGCTTCACATTAGTGAACATTTCGATATAGAGACGCAACATTAATGCACAGAAAGATATGACTTCATTGCGACGACGGAAACTACAAATTCAAATTTAAAAACTACAATACGTGACATATATATAAACACTTGTGCGCCCCCTTCATAACTCAAACCCTTCGTAAATGCAAGCGTAGTTTTGAATTTGTCTGATTCACGTAACGCTGCAGATATTCTGTACAGAACGAGAGATGTGGGGAGTAAATGCCACGCTGGGAGTTTGAGAGGAAGCTGCAGGAGAGGTATCTCTTTTAAAATGTGATGAACTGTAACTCTGCTTGATTCTGTATTTTCTCTGTCCGTGTGTGTGTGTGTGTGTGTGTGTGTGTGTGTGTGTGTGTGTGTGTGTGTGTGTGTGTGTGTGTGTGTGTGTGTGTGTGTGTGTGTGTGTGTGTGTGTGTGTGTGTGTGTGTGTGTGTGTGTGTGTGTGTGTGCAGGCTGCGTTCTCAGATTTCCTCCAGAGAAGCTCGAGGGATTTGTCGAAGCACGTCAGAGTGGTGGTGAGTGTTAACACACACTCGCTCGGTCTCTCGCTCTGTATCGTCTTCCATGTCGACATGTCTGGGCAGCAGGTCGGCTGGGTGATTAAAGAGTCCGTCCTTCAAGTCCTCTTTCAACATCCGCCATGTTGAAGTGTCCTTCAGCAAGACATTGAATCCTTAAACAGGGCCACCGACCTCTGCAGTAAGATTATACTATCGATGCTGACGATTGTTTTCTGGATTCATCGTCTACAAACAGAAAGTCGTCAAATAAAAATCACAAATTCCCAAAACCACATTTTACATATTTATAAAGCTTGTTTTGTCCAACAGTCCAAAACTTTCATTTACCATCATAGAAGTTTAACAAAACCATACAAATATTCACATTTGAGAAACTAAAACCTGTTCAATGTTTAGGCTGTTATAGTTTATTATACTGTTAAAATATCTTTTCAAAATGTCCTGCCAGAGCTGACATTAGCTAGTTATGTTAGCAAAGCAAATAATAATTAAATAATAATAATATTTAAAAGATCAAAAGATGTGTAATTCTTTAAAAACAGGTCACGCACATATGCTTTTATTCTGAAAGGATCACTCGTTTCCTCTGTAATTGTCAAGTGAAACTCAAACAAGAGGAAATTTTGTTGGGGACTATTTTCAGCGGCGGATTAATCCACATTTGGTCCTTGCGTGAGTATTTGTAGCAGCAGGAGTCAAAGTAAACTACAGTGAGTCATGAAGGAACATGTCACACAGGTTTTCTGTAAAGATTTTAATATATTATGCTTTGCTGGCCCCCCCGGCATTCCCGCTCAAGAGTTCATACATTTAGAGGTCAGAGTCGGACACATTGTGCTTCAGGTCTGTAATTCTCCATATTCCTTGTTGCTGCAACAACTCCTCGAGAAGAACATGACCTTTGACCTGTATCAATCACTTTCCACCCCTTCGCATCAAAACGGCGCCGAGAGCGTTCAAACCTTAACAAACTTAATACACCGTGTCGTAAACAGCAGAATTAGAGTTTTCACTTCCTGTGTCTCTGTCTGTGTTTGCTCAGTGCGATGGTACCGATCTGACTCAGAAGATCCAGGAGCTGAAGTTTCAGTGCATCGTGTTTCTAAACATTCCCAGGTAGGTGAACATACAGACTCAGGATCAGAGTCGAGTCTGGATGAAGGTTAAAGCGTTTAAAAAATAAAGCAAGAAGCGTAAGAACTAAATCTTCCTGGATACAATTAATATTATAGATATAATAATATAACGTGGCTTATTCTCATGTTTAATGTGATTATAATGTGTTCCTTTAAGAGGGTTAGCAGGTCCTTAATGCAGCGACACCCTGCACCCCACACCAGCCTGCAGCCATGATGTGTGTGTGTGTGTGTGTGTGTGTGTAGGTACTGTGCTGGCACCATGCCGTGGGGAAACACAGGCGACCACCGGGACTTTGAACCGCAGCGCCATGACGACGGCTGCATCGAGGTTATCGGCTTCACCATGGCCTCGTTGGTGAGAGAAAAAGAGAAGTGTATTCATTCATACTGAAGAACACTGATTATGTCCGTCTGTCGTCCTCTTTGGTGTAAATCTCCGTGTCGCCCACCAGGCAGCGCTACAGGTCGGCGGTCATGGAGAGAGGTTGCACCAGTGCAGAGAAGTCGTCCTCACGACCTTTAAGACTGTACCTGTTCAGGTGAGACAGCTGTCATTATATATACTGTAGCGATATGTAAGATATGAAGAAGTGTCCATCATGTGTGTTTGTATAAAGTGCGTACACACAGCATGCAGGTAGAATGATCATAAACAACACTGACAGACCGTCAGCTTGTTTGTTTCCCTTCAGACTGTTTTGCTCTTATGATTTAGAGTTTTTTACAAATTCACATTTCACACAAGAGAGGAAAATAAATGTGTGTTTACGTTCAATGTGACTAAAACTAACTAACTCTCCTCGAGCTCCGTCAAATGTTTGTTTAAAGTATTTAACCAGCTTTGTTTCCATCCATGTTTACTAGCTAGTTCTTCTTCTTCTAATTCTTTTTCTTGCTCAGAGAGAAACAGCAGCGCTACGAGGGGTCTAAACCCTCCAGGGCACCTTTACATTTTCATATAACGAGCAATAAAACATAAAAGACACTCTGTCCTCCATCTAAAGCACATAACAAAACATTTCTCTTTCCAGAGACCATTAAGCCTCCATGGTAGTGCTAATGTACCGTGTAACAAAGCACACACTGACTGTATCTTTGACTTTTGGTTTAATTCTGCTTCACTTAATATTAATAATAAAACACATTTCACACAAAGATGCAGCTCAAAGTGAACATGAACAGTAACGATGATAGTATTGTATGGATCATATAATATAATATATTAAAAGTGACAAGCTGTGTGTTTGTGTGACCTGTAGGTGGACGGAGAGCCGTGTCGCCTGGCTCCCTCCACCCTCCGCATCTCCCTTCGCAATCAGGCCAACATGGTCCAGAAGAGCAAGAGACGCACCTCTGTGCCCCTGCTCAACGAGTGAGTCACACACACTCTCTCACACACACACACACACACACACACACACCGAGGAACTAGGCCAGCAGTGTTGTAAAAGCCCGGGTTGCACTGAGTGAGTCATACAATCTGTTTAGTGGGAGCTGACATTCACTCCTCTCCGTGTCCCACATCTCCCTTCAGCCCGCCAAACCACAATCGGAGGATATGGATATGTTTATGTTCAATTTAATCAAAACAAAAGCACCGGGGAGACATCCAATCACACTCTGACATGTAATACTGTGTGGTTATGGCAGCTGAGGAGAAGACAAGGAGACGTTTATTGATTTATTTCAGGGCGCCTGCAGTGGAAGAAGATCTCAGATCACTTCCTTAAGTGAAAGTATAAATACACCAGTCTGTAAATACTCTATTATAAGTGAAAGTATAAATACACCAGTCTGTAAATACTCTATTATAAGTGAAAGTATAAATACACCTGTCTGTAAATACTCTATTATAAGTGAAAGTATAAATACACCTGTCTGTAAATACTCTATTATAAGTGAAAGTATAAATACACCAGTCTGTAAATACTCTATTATAAGTGAAAGTATAAATACACCAGTCTGTAAATACTCTATTATAAGTGAAAGTATAAATACACCAGTCTGTAAATACTCTATTATAAGTGAAAGTATAAATACACCTGTCTGTAAATACTCTATTATAAGTGAAAGTATAAATACACCTGTCTGTAAATACTCTATTATAAGTAAAAGTATAAATACACCAGTCTGTAAATACTCTATTATAAGTAAAAGTATAAATACACCAGTCTGTAAATACTCTATTATAAGTAAAAGTATAAATACACCAGTCTGTAAATACTCTATTATAAGTAATAGTATAAATACACCAGTCTGTAAATACTCTATTATAAGTGAAAGTATAAATACACCAGTCTGTAAATACTCTATTATAAGTAATAGTATAAATACACCAGTCTGTAAATACTCTATTATAAGTAAAAGTATAAATACACCAGTCTGTAAATACTCTATTATAAGTGAAAGTATAAATACACTAGTCTGTAAATACTCTATTATAAGTGAAAGTATAAATACACCAGTCTGTAAATACTCTATTATAAGTGAAAGTATAAATACACCTGTCTGTAAATACTCTATTATAAGTGAAAGTATAAATACACCTGTCTGTAAATACTCTATTATAAGTGAAAGTATAAATACACCAGTCTGTAAATACTCTATTATAAGTAAAAGTATAAATACACCAGTCTGTAAATACTCTATTATAAGTGAAAGTATAAATACACCAGTCTGTAAATACTCTATTATAAGTAATAGTATAAATACACCAGTCTGTAAATACTCTATTATAAGTAAAAGTATAAATACACCAGTCTGTAAATACTCTATTATAAGTAATAGTATAAATACACCAGTCTGTAAATACTCTATTATAAGTGAAAGTATAAATACACCAGTCTGTAAATACTCTATTATAAGTAAAAGTATAAATACACCAGTCTGTAAATACTCTATTATAAGTGAAAGTATAAATACACCAGTCTGTAAATACTCTATTATAAGTGAAAGTATAAATACACTAGTCTGTAAAGTAGTAAAGTATCATAAAAGTACTGCAGACTAATTTAAAAGAGTTGTATTATTACATGATATGATGCAGTATTATACTACTAATCTGCAGTAGTATCCAGTGTACATGTACATGGGGGGGGGGCTTGTAACGCTCTTTATGTTTATTGTTTGACTTTGTACCTGTGAAATTATTAAATACATTTATCAGTAAAAAGTAACATATTTAGAGTAGAAGTAGAAAGTACCACTCGAGGTAAGTATAAGTATGTCAAATCTAATAAAGTATTATCAGCTAAAAGAACTTCGTAAAGTAAAAGTCAGATGAAGTAGTGGGTGGATCGTATAGTACTGCATCATATCATATGTGTACTTCAGTGCAGTACTTGAGTAAATGTTCTTACACCCCCCCCCCCCCATAAAAACAATGCTTATATCTGGCTGCTAACACTGGTCCATTCCCTGCACACTAATGCGTCTCCATGTATAACTCTGTGTGGGTCTATTTTCTCTGAGTGTCCGAGCGGAAGGATCCTCGGGAGCGGCAGTAACTCGTGCTCCGCCCCGTGTTCTGCTCTGCTACTGTACTCTGTGCTCTGTGTTTGTCTACTTACCTTTTGGGCTTTTCTCCGTCTCACCCTCCTCCTCTTTTTGCCGACACATGTCTGAAATCTTTTTGATTATTTATTATTTTCATTTGTTTACCTTGTCTCCTTCCTTTGTCTCCTTCCTCTGCTTTGTTTCCCCCCCCCCCCCCCTCCCCTACTCTTGTCTCCTCTTCCTTCTCCTGCCCGGTCGCCTCCTCTATTTTTTGTTTTCTCTTTTCTGCTGTCTTCTTCTCTCGTTTCCTTGTCTCCTCTCCTTCCCTCTCTGTCTCCTCTATTTTCTTCTCCTTTCCTTCTCTCCTCATAATCTCATCTCTCTCTTTCCTCTCTCCTCGTTATCTTTTTGCTCTTTCCTTTTTCTCCTCCTCATCTCCTCTCCTTCCCTTGTCTCCTCTACCGTCCACTCTCCTCCTCCTCTCTTCCTTTCCCTGGTCCCCTCTCTTCTCCTTGTTGTCTCTCCTTTACTTCCTTCCTTCTCTCCTCCTCATCTCATCTCCTTCTCCTTTCTTTCCTCTCTCCTTCCCTCTCCTTCTTATCTTTTCACTCCTTTCCTTGTCTCCTCTCCTCACCTCACGTCCTCTCTTCCTCTTCTTCTCACCTCCTCCCCTCTCTGCCATACGTTCCTCCTCTCTTCTGCGTGTGTGTGTGTGTGTGTGTGTGTGTGTGTGTGTGTGTGGGTGGGTGCGGCCGTAGTATTCAGAAGGTGTGTGCAGCTGATCTGCGCCGCCTCTCTGCTCCCCCTGACTCCTTCTCTGTGTAAGTACCTGAGCCCTCTGTCGCTGTTTGTATCTGTGTGTTTGTGAGTGTGTGTTTGTAAGTGTGTGTTTGTATCTGTGTGTTTGTATCTGTGTGTTTGTTACTGTGTGTTTGTAAGTGTGTGTTTGTAAGTGTGTGTTTGTAAGTGTGTGTTTGTGAGTGTGTGTTTGTGAGTGTGTGTTTGTATCTGTGTGTTTGTTACTGTGTGTTTGTAAGTGTGTGTTTGTAAGTGTGTGTTTGTGAGTGTGTGTTTGTATCTGTGTGTTTGTCTGTTTGGGTTCAAACAATATTTTATTTGATGACACTCACTGATACGATTAATTTTTAATTGGTTTAAAACATTTTATTCTTTTCTTCACACATTTGAATTAAGCAACATATTTTATTGTATCTGCCCGACATCTGTTTATCTTAAGCTTTGTCTAGAACATTGTTTTATTATTATTTTAGTATTATGGGAAAACCTTGTTTATATAAATGGCTCATGTATAATAATAATAATAATAATAATAATAATAATAATAATAATAATAACCCTTTGAACCCTTTGTTTTTGGGCCGCAGCAATTATCAATTAAGTAATTAAATAATAATACAAATAATAATAATAATAATAATAATAATAATTCCCAGAGCTCAAGGTGAAATCTTTAAATTGATTGTTTTGCTCGACCAACAGTCCGAATCACAAAAGATATTTAATTTAAATATAAAGCAGCAAATGTTTGTCTTTTTCTGCATAAAAAATGTTCTATTTACCGATTGTGTGTGTCAGTGTTGGCTTGTAAAGCTCCTATTGGTCGAACCCAAGTTGAGTCGTTCAGTGTTTGTGTTGTGGACTGACGGAGAGAGAGCGTATGGCAGCTCACTGACGCCTGTCCACTTCTAAATGTGCTTCTGCCTCTCGTCTGGATGTTTCCCCCGCTGTAGTCCCTTTACCTTTGACTTCCCCCCTGAGCTTATTATCCCCGCACCGCTCCTTTGCTCTCACTTAATGTACATCCCCGGCTACTTTCATATGTTTGCTCCGGCTGTGACTGAGAAGAACAAACGTGCCGTTAATGTGCTTTGATTTGAAACCTGTCTGTTCCTTTGCAGGTAAGAGTTTGAGCTTTTGAGGTAGAGGTCGTTTTGCCAACATGCTGCGTGACCAACAGCGTTCTCTCATTCTAGTTTTGTTTATCACCCACGTCAATATTCAACCTACATCCTCGCTGGAGGCGAACAAACATTGACACTCAAACACAGAATCAGGACGAAGATAGCAGAGCTCACAGTAGAAGCTCTGCTACTGGGGGGGGGGGTTATTACTTTTAATACTTTTTGCAAACGTCCATCTATAAGTTTTTAACTTTAAACAAATGAGCGTGGTTAGAAAACTTCAACGAAACAAGACTGATGAGGAATTAAATACGTTTTAAAACCTGCAAAATCTTGTTTCGTGATGTGTGTGTGTGTGTGTGTGTGTGTGTGTTTAATGTGTGTTTGGACGTGTCTGATTGTCTGTGTGTGTGCACACGTGTACATGCACTTCTGTGTGTTTGTTTCCAGCCCTCACGCGGTTCCTGATCGTCTGCGTCTTCGAGTGAATCGGATCAGCCTCCAGGAGTACGACAGACTGCAGTACGACAAAGAGCGACTACGAGACATCTGTAAGGATCCTTTAATCAACATTTCTTTACTCGCAATGATCAACAGGATTCTGCATTTCAATGCTAACGTTGCTCTGCACCTGCTGGATGTGTAAATAAGCAAATGTTTGCTAACAGATTCGTCGTATCAACATTTAAAGATGACTAAATGTCGTTGAATGCAACTAAAGAAATGCTGATTCACCTTCTTTGTGCATCATGGTCTGTAAGTGTGTCTGTGTGTTGCAGCCATCCCAGTAGGCATCGTGGTGGTGAGGGGCGACTGTGACCTGGAGACATGCAGACTCTACATTGACCGATTACAAGAGGCAAGTTTCCCCCTTTTTATCTTCATCATTAACGCTCATCATTTCCCCCCTCTCTCCGCTCTTCTGTTTCCTCCTCGTCATCATTATTTCACGATGCTTGCAGCGTTATTTATAGACGGACGAGCACGGTGAATGCAGAGCGGCTCTTTAGCCGCGTGTCTCGCGTGGGAACGTTTCGCTAACCGAGCTAACATCTGTGGAAGTTTTGGATGTAAATGCTTTGGCTGTTTGTTAACCTTGAAACCTGTCTGCTGTGCTTGCTAGGACTTACACCAGGCGCCATCTACTGGCCACAGAGTGCACTACCAGGTACATCACTTTCTGCAGGAACACTTTCCTTTTGAAGGCTTTGGAAGCTTTTTGCTAAATATTTTATAATACTTAGAATCTGTGTCAGAATTTCAAGGATTTTGGACACTTATATAATAATAATAATAAAAATAAAAACTTTATTTAAAGAGCACTTTTCATACAAGAGATGGAGCTCAAAGTGCTTTAAAAAAAGACATAAATAAAGATGCAACACATTTAAACAAACTATAAAGACAGTAAAATGACAATAGATTATATATATATATATATATATATATATATATATATATATGTTTTACAGACTGACACCCATGTTGCGTAACATAAACAGTAATATTATACTAATATGAATCAGCTGTGATGAGTCTAACACTATTTTAAAGTTACTCTGCCTCATTGTCTCTGTCTTTGTATTGATTGCTTAACTGCTCAACAATAAGCACTTAAGAACATTTTCTCTCTCTGGATTTCTCTCTTTTGCATTCTTTAAATTACCCCCCCCCCCCCCCCCCCCCCATGTAAACCTTTCTCTACATTTAGTTCATTGTTCCGTAAAGTGACGATGATAAATAAATATCTGATCTCTTTGTGTTCAGGATGAGAGCAGAGGCCTCCCCAGGACAAGTTCCACCAGCAGACTGTCTCCCAACTGGAGCTTCTTGGATTGTGAGTGACGGAGACACACGATGACGAACGTTTCCTTTAGAGAAGTGGTAGAAATTAACCAACTTGATTTGAAAACACCAAAGAATCCCACATAAATCACACTGAACCTCCGGGAGGCTGAGTAACTTCAATCACTTGCTCTGCCGCTGTCTTGATCAGTATATTAATAGATATAAAAATGTCCTGGTGATATACAATCATATATGACGTGCACGTCTCTGCTCTGCAGCCACATCAGCTGACCGCTTCTATCGCATCGACAAGGCTCAGGTAAACACGTTCTTTATGTTGGTCGCTGAATTGACGGATTTATGTATTTCTGATGAATGTTTACGAGTTTTACCAGCTCGTATGTATTTACACGCCTCTTTTCTGTATGTTTGTAGGAGCACCTCCACTTTGTGACGGAGATCTGTCAGGAGGAGGTGTTCATCCTGGACCACGAGGGCCCGGTGGTGAGCCAGACGTCGTCCACGGGGATGCCTGATCTGGTGGTGGAGCCTACTGCTGGGTAGGTCACCAGATATATATATATATATATATATATATATATATATATATATATATATATATTATATCTTTTTAACCTTTGATTCACCAGGTAAGTCTCATTGTGTGGGACACCTGGCCCGGACAGAAGCATAACATGTGTGCTCCTGCATGCATTCTGTTTAAATAGTGTGTAAACTACATGTATTTAGTTTAAATAGTGTGTAAACTACATGTATTTAGTTTAAATAGTGTGTAAACTACATGTATTTAGTTTATATAGTGTGTAAACTACATGTATTTAGTTTATATAGTGTGTAAACTACATACATTTAGTTTAAATAGTGTGTAAACTACATACATTTAGTTTAAATAGTGTGTAAACTACATGTATTTAGTTTATATAGTGTGTAAACTACATACATTTAGTTTAAATAGTGTGTAAACTACATGTATTTAGTTTAAATAGTGTGTAAACTACATGTATTTAGTTTAAATAGTATGTAAACTACATGTATTTAGTTTAAATAGTGTGTAAACTACATGTATTTAGTTTAAATAGTGTGTAAACTACATGTATTTAGTTTAAATAGTGTGTAAACTACATGTATTTAGTTTAAATAGTGTGTAAACTACATGTATTTAGTTTAAATAGTGTGTAAACTACATGTATTTAGTTTAAATAGTATGTAAACTACATGTATTTAGTTTAAATAGTATGTAAACTACATGTATTTAGTTTATATAGTGTGTAAACTACATGTATTTAGTTTAAATAGTGTGTAAACTACATGTATTTAGTTTAAATAGTGTGTAAACTACATGTATTTAGTTTAAATAGTGTGTAAACTACATGTATTTAGTTTAAATAGTGTGTAAACTACATGTATTTAGTTTAAATAGTGTGTAAACTACATGTATTTAGTTTAAATAGTATGTAAACTACATGTATTTAGTTTAAATAGTGTGTAAACTACATGTATTTAGTTTATATAGTGTGTAAACTACATGTATTTAGTTTAAATAGTGTGTAAACTACATGTATTTAGTTTAAATAGTGTGTAAACTACATGTATTTAGTTTAAATAGTGTGTAAACTACATGTATTTAGTTTAAATAGTGTGTAAACTACATGTATTTAGTTTAAATAGTGTGTAAACTACATGTATTTAGTTTATATAGTGTGTAAACTACATGTATTTAGTTTAAATAGTGTGTAAACTACATGTATTTAGTTTAAATAGTGTGTAAACTACATGTATTTAGTTTAAATAGTATGTAAACTACATGTATTTAGTTTAAATAGTGTGTAAACTACATGTATTTAGTTTAAATAGTATGTAAACTACATGTATTTAGGTTTAAATAGTGTGTAAACTACATGTATTTAGTTTAAATAGTGTGTAAACTACATGTATTTAGTTTAAATAGTGTGTAAACTACATGTATTTAGTTTATATAGTGTGTAAACTACATGTATTTAGTTTAAATAGTGTGTAAACTACATGCATTTAGTTTAAATAGTGTGTAAACTACATGTATTTAGTTTATATAGTGTGTAAACTACATGTATTTAGTTTAAATAGTATGTAAACTACATGTATTTAGTTTAAATAGTATGTAAACTACATGTATTTAGTTTAAATAGTGTGTAAACTACATGTATTTAGTTTAAATAGTGTGTAAACTACATGTATTTAGTTTAAATAGTATGTAAACTACATGTATTTAGTTTATATAGTGTGTAAACTACATGTATTTAGTTTAAATAGTGTGTAAACTACATGTATTTAGTTTAAATAGTATGTAAACTACATGTATTTAGTTTATATAGTGTGTAAACTACATGTATTTAGTTTAAATAGTGTGTAAACTACATGTATTTAGTTTAAATAGTATGTAAACTACATGTATTTAGTTTATATAGTGTGTAAACTACATGTATTTAGTTTAAATAGTATGTAAACTACATGTATTTAGTTTATATAGTGTGTAAACTACATGTATTTAGTTTATATAGTGTGTAAACTACATGTATTTAGTTTAAATAGTATGTAAACTACATGTATTTAGTTTAAATAGTGTGTAAACTACATGTATTTAGTTTAAATAGTGTGTAAACTACATGTATTTAGTTTAAATAGTATGTAAACTACATGTATTTAGTTTATATAGTGTGTAAACTACATGTATTTAGTTTAAATAGTGTGTAAACTACATGTATTTAGTTTAAATAGTGTGTAAACTACATGTATTTAGTTTATATAGTGTGTAAACTACATGTATTTAGTTTAAATAGTGACCTGATCGCTACTTCCTGCACTATAAAGAAGTCATTCTTATTTTAATCCCTTCTGTCATTTCTATTTCCAGTGTTTCCTTGACATCTGAGGAACAAGGTAGAACACACACACACACACACACACACACACACACACACACATTTCTCTACAGGAACATGTTTTGTTGTTGAATAACACACTTGAGGCTTGTCGTCTTTGTAACAGTAATTCCCTTTAGACTTGCTCTTCAAACGTTGGGGGATATTTACAGTCCGGTCTATTGTCAGTCTTTGTACTGCCTGGGACTCTCCAGTTCATTAAACCTGGTGTTCCCCGCCCCAACATGTCCCGACATGGTTCATGCTTGTCCACACACGGCGTGTGAAAGTGAAAGTTCCTCTGTTGCCTTCTCTTAAGGTTACATGTGGTCAGTGTTTGATCGTGACGGCAGATATATGTAAACAAAGAGCAAGAAGTTTCCAGATGAACAAGTGTATCAGTCGATGATGATGATGATGATGATGATGTGTGTGTGTTCACAGCCCTGCTCACAGCCGCCAGTACAGGAGATCTTTCTATGGTAAACACACACAGACCCACACACACTGTGGAGATTAAAACCTGTTTCTCACATCTGAACCGGTTTCATGTTAAAGAAAGTGTTTTCTGAAAACATTTCCAAAAGCCGGCCGCAACAGTGAATGTGCTTTAAGGTCACATGGTGTGTTAGCTATCTGTGAAGCATGCTATATCGTGCAACATGTTGTAAATGACACAAAGAAATGTTTTACTTCCAGTCAAACATGCGAATGAGGAAACTGTATTTTCGTTCTTAAAAACAAAACCTAATGTTGTTCCTGTTTGTGTCTCCAGCTGTCGGAGTGTGTGCGTCGAGGCGTCAGCTTGTTGGTTAGAGACTCTGCAGGATGTTCAGCGCTGCATATAGCGTCTCTGAACGGACACGCAGAGCTGGTCAGCTTCATACTGCAGCAGGGTGAGACTGTATGATGCACACGTGTGTGAACATGAGACGCCGTATGTAGCATTTAAAATAAAAACATTTTTATTCTTGTAAACATGTCGTCGTTCAAACTTGGGAAAAACATCTGGGGGTGAGGTGTTAGAAAAAAGTGAGTTAAGGCTATATTAGCCGCTACTAGCATAACACACCTGAATCTCCAACTAAACTGTTGGCTGTCACGTTGCATTGTGGGTAATGTAGGCACCAGGTTTAGGAAGGAGAACGTGTGCTGTAAGAAACATCTCTGTTTCTGCTCAGCTTCTATATATTTCTGAGATTGTCACAGGAGGGCAAAGATAAA
>NC_041377.1:1075000-1082500 GCF_900634415.1 Cottoperca gobio | reverse complement strand
AGTTGCTGCTGGGTTACTTTATTCTTGACTTTACAACTTGATGCCTGGCCCTGATAATCTCCCGTACATCTCAGACGTCTTGTAAAATAAACTATTATTACGTTTTGAACAAAGAGATTAATCTGTATTTCCCAACAGCTCAGTGTTTGTTTTACTCCGTGTGTAAAGACGGGTGGAGTTCATGAAGAAACACTTTGATAATTTGGCTAAATGTTATTTAAACAGCTGGACTGTATGAAACAGACAAAAAAATACATAAATATTAGACTTCTCTTTATTCTAATTCTAAGTATACTTAAATAAATAAAAACACAACATTTGCATTATCTTGGTTTTAAATATGTTTTTGTTCCTGCCAGGATAAATATTAGGATTTATATTATGTAAATATATATTTTATATTATTTGAAAGATTCCTTAAATCAGCACTTCTTAGTATCTGATAACTTTGAGTATTTAAAGAGTGCACCGTGTGTTTCTGTAACTCACTATCAGTTGTTATCTTATAACGCTGATCAAATAATACAAGAGGTCACAAACTGCAGGTGCTTTCACATCTTCCTCGTGTGCTGCAGAAACACAGAACGCAGAATGTTTAACCACTTGTTGTAGAGTAAGAGGAAATAAACTGAGAAAAACTCCCTGAGACTGAGATGTTTCTCAGGCGGTCGGGAAGTCATCACCGGGAGTTTCCTCAAAGTATTTACTGCCATCTTAGAAACATACCTGTGGTAGGACAACATTGTCTCACCGGGACGTCCTGTCTGCAGCTTTTCTTGAGCTTTTGATCATATCACATGATCTTCGTCTGGCAAAGGAAATTGTAGATGTTCAAATTTCCTTTTTTTCTGAGCATTTAAAGGAGTTTTGTCTTTAAAAAAAAGTTCATTATTGAGCTTGAAACCACATTTCTTAATACACTCGAATCTGTCTAGAGAACAGATGAGAAGTCGAGAAGAACACGATCATTTAGCGGGTTGTACGGCAGCCAGTAAAACAAATAAGAGTAACATGACTGCTGAGTCAGCGTGCCGGTGAGTCAAGTTGAAAATGCTGCGTTGCACTTATTTTCCGTGGGATAATTTCTTGGAAGGAAGTATTTTTCCTCCCATACATCGTCATAACAAGTGCAGGTAACAACAAGTTACAAGTTTGTAAATGTTTTTCAAGATTTGAGACAATGAAGACATTATAGATTCCCTTTTCAGGGGTCCAACATGGTTTAATAAACGTTACTGTTAAACGTCGGCAAGAATATAAACTTCCTCTTACTTATTTTTAGTTATTTGTCATAGTTCCCCTTTTCTCTTGAGTGCCAAAATAGAGTAGTTTGACGGTAAACAAAGTTATCACTGACACTTCCAAAAGGATCTGGAGGTTTCCATCACCAAAGGAAGTCCCAACCTTTTAACCTTGTGATGAATTTGGTAGACATTTTAATGTTTATTGTATTGTATGTATATTTATTTGAGAGGCATAATGATTGTACAGTTGTAACATCATTCGAGTAACCTTATCATTGCAGAATTAATAAAGTAGAATCTTTTTTTATTTTGCTGTGTCTTTCAGAAATCGTTTGTGTTTTTGCTAGAAAGAACAAAAGATAAATAGTAAAAAAAAAAGAAATTTCCCCGTTGAGATTTTAAAGCTTTATTATCTAATGTTTTTATGCAGTTTCTGTTTCGCTTATTGGTTTCTTGTAAATGTTTCTTGCCCTCACTAGTAGCTTGCGTCATTGCGTAATAACGTCTAATTACGTGGTGACGTCAAGGAGCACGTCGACAACTGTGACCCTATAAATTGAAGTGGCTCAGGTTACTCTTTAATATTGAGCGAAGAGGCACTCCGGTGGATATTTAAGTTTCTTTTTAATCTTTTGGACCGTAAGTAGTCATGTTTTTATGTTTTAAACTAATATAAATTCTTGAAGTACGTATTTAATAGTGTTGCCAAGTGTTTTATTTGTAGTTTTGGGCAGTTCAGTAAGTTAAGTTCTGACTAGCAAAGATTTAGTTTAGCTAACGTTAGCTTAATGACGTCACTAACCGTTTAATGTCGTTAGTTTGACAGTTAACGGTTAAAAGTACTTTTCCAGTTTCAGTTTTGGACTTTGTTAGAAGCTAAAACGCTGTCTACTAACAAGGAAGCTACCTGCTAACATGTAGGATGCTGTTCCCTTACAGTTAAGGTACTTTTAGTGCTGTTAAACTCACTAATTATGATATTTAAAGTGTACTTTCACAGTCGTCGTCCTGTCACAGTTTTACAGTCGACACGTAAACTTTGACATTTGCGAAATTGGCTTTTAACAACTTTTTAATCTACCTAAACTAAACATGACGTGTAACAGATCATTTACTGGCACAATATGTGTTGGTGTGTTTATCGAAACAGGTTGTTTCTTTCCAGTTATTAACTTGTTTCGACATGATCCAGTTTAAATCCAGCTTCCACCACCAGAGGGCGACAGACTGCAGCGACACTGACACAAAACCTCTAAATGTAGTTAAAATAAACTTAGAACTGACTATTATTGCATGAATATTGAAGGATGAGATCAATTATTAACCTGGAGTATGAGAAATCTTTATCCTACTATTATTAAGGTGTGTCATACATAAAAACAAGAACAGTCAGCAGCAGAAATAATAATATCAATATAATTAAGTAATCAATTGACAACTATTCTGATAATTAGTAATTATTTAAAAGTGATTTTAGCAAATATTCCAGCTCAAATGTGAGTATCTGATGTTTCTTCTTGGCATTTCCTCGGGATAAATAAAGTATATCTTTGTTCGGCGGCATTTTTCTTAATTTTCTTACGTTTCATAGATCTAATAACCAATTTAAATGAAAATAATCATTGTTTCAGTCCTAAATATATTTAGAATAGCACGGAATTGATAATTGGAAGAACACAAGACTCAAAGAAATGTCTAAAAAATGTTCTATTACTACTTCATGGCAATTAACACCTATTTAGCTACAAACTCATGATTTTGAGTTTACTTACTTTGAACTTTATCAGTATATCTTTTTTTTTATATCAACAGTAAACCAACATGGCGAACGGGCACGTGAAAATCAACGACATCTTCTGCAACGACAACGGCCTCACGAGAAGCACACGCTGTGACCCTAAATCTACCTCAGACACAGAAAGCATGGAGGACACGGAGGAGTACAGGCTCCTTATGGCCTACGCAAAGAGGAGGCGGCGGCCGAAAGGGGGTTCATCTCCACAGGACAAACCGAATTTAGTAACCGGTGACACAGATCTGAACAACCACTCGCCTCTGATGCTGGCAAAGACTGAAAAAGAAAAGGAGAAGAAGACTAAGAAGAAGAGGAAGGGATGGAAACGTCATCTGAGCATTTTCAGCTGCATAAAACCTCAAACAGAAGAAGTATTGGAACAGAGCGGAATAAATGAGGAGCCGCTTGATGATCACGAAAGACGTGCTTACTTTAAAGGTGGGTATTAAGATACAACTATACTACTTTTACGATGCATAAAAACAAATGACTGGAAAGAAATTGGCAACATAATGATAACGGCAGAGTCTTTATCTTGAAATGTGCCTGACCTGTTTTCCATCCACTCCCAGTTAGTCATAAAACTTGTTAAGTGATCTTATTTTTGTTCTTTTGCCAATATGCAAATAACATTTTCAGCTTTTTTACTTTTTTAATCCGGACGTTTAAATGTGGCAGCCACAGATGTTTCCTGTTTAGCTGAGTCAGACCCCGGGGCTTTAACGCTTACGTAACAGAAGGATGATGTGTTTTATTCTTTGGGAAAGCCCGTCTAAGATACAGGCTTGGACTTGTTGCTGTTAATGTGCGTCTTTGCTCATGCTTTCATACTCATTATCATTTATTTCTTTCAGCTGATGTAAGAGAAGACGATGAGCTGAAACAACTAGCGAGTAAGCTGACAAGGATCGCTGATGAAATCCCGTTCCTTCCTCCAGATCTGGAGCCGGACTCCCCGGCAGATGGTGAGTGTTGGTTTCCTCCTACAGAATAAGAGTCTTACAGTGAAGCTATACATTATGCAATTATACATTTCACAGATTGTTTACTGTAACCAGCTAAAAAATAACAGTGTCATCAAAACTAAACAAAATGTCAGTTAAGTTGATGCAGCAATTAGGCTTTATGTTTTTAGTGTTAATGGTACAGTGTGGTCATTACTTTAAACTCTTGTTTTCTGTGTTCCAGATGTGAATGTTGAGCGCATGATCGGCCTGCTGCTGAGGGAGTCTGGAGACAGACTGAACGAGAGAGTAAGAAAAGACTTTTCCTCTGATGTGAAAACTTTCATAAACATCCAAGTTTCCTTTTTAACCTTTTGGATCATGTTCTAGAAGCTCTTTCATGGCAGAAGTTTGGAAGTCATTTCGTGTTTGTGATCAGTTTATATGCCGTCACATTGTTTCTTCTGGCAGGTCTGGGGTTTTACAGCTGATCAACATCTGACACAAACGTTTATCAGCTACTGGATGTATATGAACTGCCGTAGTGACATTATTAAAATAATTATGTTCGTGTGTGAAATGGTGCCAGTTATCTCCTCCGTGTCCATTAAGTCTAAACTTAATTAAATTGTTTCTTGTCTCGACCAGGAGCTGAAGGATTCTGGTGTCGGCATACAACTTTTCGGGAACTACGATTTCTTCAAATTGCTAATCTCAACCCTTCTCATGAGGATGGGCCTCAAGAGCCCCAACCCCGACTCTCCAGGGCCAAAAGCATCTCCCAAAACTCAGATCGCTGTGATGTGTGAGGTGAGAACAACCTTATGGCGTTTAAAAACCCTTTTTTAAAGGGATAGTTCGGATCTTTTTAAGTGGGGTTGTATGAGGTACTTATCCATATTAGTGTCTCACCTACAGGAGATGGCAGTCGGCACAGGACAGCTGTTCAGATTCACCAAAAGTCACACTAATGCAAACTAACCTGTTGTGGCAGGGGTAGACCAGCGACTTCTATATTCTGTGGGGTCAAATGTTTTGGGCTGTCTGACGAGCTAAAACTCTAAGAATATTCTAAATATATCGTACACTTCCTTCTGGTACTCCGGTCAGTTTTTCCAAACTGCCATCTGCTGTAGGTAATACACTGACTCTGGATAAGTAGCTCACACAACCTCCCTTCAAAAAGCCAAACCCTAACCCTTTAACGAAACACGTCGGGGAAATTGACTAACCTTTGGAACATGTTTCTGTTCCCGGCAGATCACCTGTCGTCTGTCAGCGGTCAACACGCTGCCCGGGAACCAACTACTGGGCCACGGAGCCAGATATCTGCAGCATAATTATGCATCCTGGGTACAGCAGCAGGGCGGATATGTACGCAAAACACACACACACACACACACACACACACACACACAGTCGAAACGCTTCATTTGCCCTATAAGCTTATTTAATGTGTTCCCCCTTTTTTTTTTTTTTTTTCAGGAGACCGCCTTTTACAGTGATGATGAGGACGACATTCAGTGAACAGAAAGTTCACGAAGGCTTTTAAGATTGGCACAAGTAACAAATTCAAACTCAGGATTATTTGCCACTTCCGTTTACATGCACATAAAACCCAGATCTGACGAGCGTTAACATATCTGCTGCTGCCTGCGTTAGAATCTTATTGAATCATGTTAATCGGGTTTCTTTTACATAAATAATTATATTGTTCAGGTCTCTTTTTCCTTTTTAAGTCTTAAAGGAACCCTGAGCCAATGATGAAACTATTTTAGTATGATATTAAGTGTTTCATAAATTAATTAGTCTTCTTGTTTTTACGGGAGATGAAGGGTAGCTTTAGCAATTTTAAATGAACAATATTTATGCTGTAGTTTTGTGGGAAACAAAATGCATTTTCTTAAGACTAATATATTTTGTAGCACTTGCACTTTTTTTAATGAAAGGTTATTAATATGTTGAGGGATGCACACAGAGCTGTAATGGTGTTGGTTCTGGCATTTCAGGTTATGTTATTTTATTTTGTCTAAACTTTTGTCCAAAGTTACCAAAGAAACTTTTTTACTGTCTGAATTATGCATGAATGCTTGCATGACTAAAAATAAACTTTAGTCATTGTAATTCAACCCCAGCATCAAGTGGTCCTTGCGTTCTATTCACTTTAAATGTTTTCACTGTTTATCAAAAGATTTGTCAGTGCAGCAGAAAGAAATGCATGTATTACTGTATGTAACTGGGTAATTAATGATTAACAGTAAATTAAGGCCATTTCATGGGGAAACTGACTGGAAGATTGTAGTTAAGAACCCTAATGTCCCATAATATAACTTATTGGATTGTTAAAATCTCCTTCCTGTATATGAATATTACTTAAAGTACTGTTACTTTCTGATAAAGTACATCCCTATGTTATGAACCTGAAACTGAAGAGACTTTATGCTAAGTAGGAAACTTGTTGAAGTAAAACAGCACCCCATTGTGGTCAAATGAGGAACTGCACATGGCGCGAATACAGAGCAGTCGTGAACCCCATTCAAATGTACAGATATTTTATTTTTCCAGATTATTTTTGTTTCTCTAATTACACTCCTAATGCTTTCTCTGGTGAAACGTTCTTATGTTCATTTTTGATTAATTCGGCATATAAATAGAAACCCTAACGGCACTTTTGCTTCAATTAAATCCACTTTGCGATTTGTTTTAATGTCCAAACGAAGCATTTCTTGGGTAAATTTGCGTAGGACGCAACAGTTCGCACCAAAATAAAAGTTGCAACTTAATAACATCTGGGCTTGTAATGGATGCCGAATTAAAGAGGACAATCCTATAAATTCAGTGAGTTATTTAATTCAAGTTTGCAAAGTGACTACGCTTCATGAAAGACAAATAATTTTAAATCCGCATTTTTTTAAACGGAGACTGGCGTGTACTTTATAAAACGTGTTTGATATCTCGCACTGTGAAATGAGATCCAACCCGTTCCCCTGCACACCTTGGGACTGCCTCAACCTGCTCACCGACAACAAACACGAGCGCGAGGAGGACACGGTCGATGTCACCAATGACGTCTCACCTGTCGCGCGCTGTTAATAGTCTACACCTCCTGTCTTGTAACTCAGACAGCGCAGAGTATGAGGAGTGTGCGTAATGTTTAACGTCGTGCACCAGGGTCGGAAATACGTCCCCACGCGCTCCTCGGTCACGGATGAATCTCCATTAACCGTGCGGACCGTTCAGATCAACAAATCCTCCGGTACACTTAACGAGGCTACTTGGCCGCCGGGCGCTAAGATGCGGATCTCCAAGGCCAACAAAGGCGCGGTGGTGGTGAGAGCTGTCCGGCGGCACCCGTCTCCTCAGCCGGCCAGCCTGGAGAGCCTGGAGGCGGCTTGGAGTGAGAGAGGGCTCGCGGAGGTGAAGCCACCGGAGAGTTCACCGAGCCACGAGGGGAGGAACGGCGAGCCAGGAGGAGCCGGGAACGGGATGGAAGGTCACGAAGGAGGAGGAGGAGGAG